>NC_142857.1:1818181-2121212 GCF_061612785.1 Hesperophylax consimilis
ACTTGAGAACCTCGAAACAGCAGCTGTCAAAAATTGTTCCCGAGGTTGGTTGGGCCCTCCACAATAGACTTAAACGACGTTTTTTAAAGGTGGGTCCTTGGTAGAAACAATAATCCATGCGATATTATTTATTTACAATTTATTCAACTCATAACTCATGATTATTATGCTTGATCCGTGGCAGACCGCACCACCCGGTGGCTCAAAAAATGATATAATCCCCCCCCTGCCTTCCCGGTTTCCACGCAAAACACAAACATTGCGATTTCGAAGAAAAATGTGGATGGGAACGTTTCTTTTCAAATGTTTGAGCCAATGTTTGTGGTAATGTTGTAGAAATGGTCGCTGAAGACAAGGCTTTACTTCCATAGAATAAATAATAACTCAAGAAACGTCATGCGGGCGAGTTTCGTGTTCCAAAAATCTGAGAATTCTTTGCTTAAATTTCATATTCTGAACTGTGGTTCGTCATCATCATGAAAATTCAAATTATATGGCGATATACGGATGTCGGGCAAGTTCTGAGAGACAGAGAGCGTGCTAAACGGACAAAAATCAAAATGTACTACGTCAGTTGCGATATTGATTTCCATTTCAATTCTATGTTTACATCAGTTTTACGCCCAAAATAAAAGATATGAAAAAATTAAAGATGAACCGTTTCTCTCCCTACCCCCCACGCCCCCAACCAAACAATTAAAGCAGTAGGTAGGTAGTTCTAATTCTACCACTGGACAAAACCACACAACATCACCACTTCAACCCTTATTATATTAAGAGAATAGGGGTTGTTTTAATTGGAGAGGTCTCCAGGTCATCGGGGGTAGGTTGGGGTAGGTAGGGACTGAGAGGGTGGGAAGCCGCGCGTTGTTTTTATTCTCAGGGGTAGTTCCTTTATTCTAGTGTTTGATAGTTAACACAGAACACGGAACCATTACGCCACTCAGATAAAGCGATAAGATTAATTAGATTTCACTTGGGTAATAAATACTGGAGAATTCCTACTCTGTTGTGAAAATATAAACAGTTTTATTTTTGAAAGGTCACTCCCTTAGAACAACAGAGTTCTATCTACCATGTATATGAAACTGAGATATTAAGGTTCAAAGTTTGAACCCATTATAAAACTTGAAATTTAAAAAAAGTGAATATGTAGAACGTTTTTTAATTTATTCATTGGGTTTAAGAACATTTTATGCAAAGAAATAATTTGCATTAAGACAAAAAAATTTAAAAAAAACAGATGTGATCTTGTTGCTTTCACAGTTAGCTAAACTCAGAGCAACAGAGTTCTATCTTTTAGTATCAACCTCATTGAATTTCATGTAGGTACCTACGAGATCTACCCGTAGAAAAATCTTTTTTAAATGTAACAATTCCAGGACTGAGCATTTCGAACTCGCTTGTACCTAGGTTAAGTTAGTAATAGATACGCAGTTGTGGCGGTTTTGTTTAACTGCACGGAAGGTGTGTAAAAGAAGTCCATATTATTACATATTTTCAATCAATATTAATTAAACCTATGTCTCCTTATACTTGTTTATTCTATTTTGTATGCAACTTGTATTAATTTTATACTTTCTGTCATCCTTTTACGATAACCAGTTAATGGTATTATTAATTTGTAGTATTGTATTATGCTTGTTTATTGTGACAGCAATTATTGGGTATGGTAGGTCTATACCGTGGATATTAAACAAATTATTTTTATTAGATTTTGGGATAGAAAAAAATTCAATTACAATTCGTTCTGCATATTCACTTATTATTGATATAATTTTTTATCAGTTTCTCGCTGTCCTAAGAAAATGAGCTCGAAGTACAACGCAGATGAGACCATGTTGCTAAAAATAAATTATCTCTGCACAAAAAGCAATCATCCAGATTATTTTAGTTAATAAAATCAATATTTACCCCTCCAGACAATTGTTCCAGGAAAGTTCATTTTGAATTAAGTTGCTAGTTAATTGAGAATAAAACCTTGTTGTTCTAAAAAATACATAAAATTATTTTAAATAGAACTTTGTTGTATCTGCGAACTTAAATACAGATAAGTTGGACGTGTAAGTAGTTTTGAAGCAGAAAAACGTAAGAATTTTAATTATTAAAGACAATATAAGCGATTCCAAACGAAAATCTGAAACAGAAAAATCAGAAAAGGATACGGTCACATCTAGGACTCGAACCCAGGACCTTCGCCTTGCCGGGGCGCTGCTCTACCAACTGAGCTAATGGGACCCTATCCCCCTCGGTCACTTTTAACTGTATCATACTTCGAATAAGAACTACCAACATTTTCTTCATTTTTCTCACCGCACATTCTTATTGGTAACTATCTTTATGTGTGATCGTAAGATTCAACCCGAACTAAATGCAATCTATACAGTGTCTTTAGATAAACATATCTTATTTTTATTTTAATGTGCGACATCTATTGACTTTTAAGTCTAGAGTGAATATTTATTTTTTGGAATAAGTTAATGAGTAAAACCTCAAATTGTAATATTTAATCATTGAAGACAATATTAGCGATTTTTAAACAAAAATCTGAAACAGAAAAATCAGAAAAGGATACGGTCACATCTAGGACTCGAACTCAGGACCCTTGCCTTGCCGGGGTACGCGTAAGAATTTTGTTGCAAGAAGGCCAATTTTAGCAAAAATGTCAAATAGAACTTTGTTATTCCAAGGGCACGAGGAGGTCAATAGTTTTTTAGGATGCTTCCTTTTTTTCAGTAGCCAATTTTCATAATTCCGTAATACGTTTGTTTGTGTTGCTAATAAAACTTGAATAATAAAAAACTACCTGGTTTTAGATTTTTGATGTCGTGTTGAAACTAGAAAACTTCTAATTTGAATAGGGGGATTCATTTCCAAAATACTATCACGTCACATAAAATGATAATTGGTCTTCATCAAGCACGTATATCTGTCATTCGTAAACATAAACAATTTCAAACTAGCTTCTTCGAAATATCTTTCTAAACATAATTAGTACCTACTTAATTACGTGAAATAATGCAAATACCCTTATATTGTGTTAATAATAATAATGATAACATGGCATTTATATAGCGCAGTTTAGTGTCATTTCACTTCAATTGCGCTTAACTATAAAAAACTTAAAAACGGTCATTTAGTATTAGTGGTCATGTTCTTAAACTTATTCCTACAGTGTGCCTTACCCAATACAGATCTAATATTATAACACTAAATACACTGCTTATACAAAGTGATAAACTTAGAATAACAATAACAGCAGGACAGGACAAAACAAGAACATTTAAACTAAAAACAAAATATAAAACAGGAGGCGGTTTTTGCTCAGAAATGAGAATCTTCTGAGCAGACATTTTAAAAAGGTACAATAAGGAGACAACCGAAACCAAACAATTACCGGAAGTTTTAGAATATGGCTTATTATAAAATATTAAAAAGAAGTTAAGATTTATGAATGGCAAGATTTTTGAAATAATTTTATTTTTTAAATCTGCATGCTTACCCCGTTACTAATAAACATCTTTCAAATTTTACACAACTGATAAACAACGATTAACCATACATTAATTGTTGTTTATCGGTTGTGTAAAATTTAAATTAGTAAGGCCCTTAGTATATAAATATAGTGCAAAACTCCATTGATACCCCATTCCTTTTGGAATGATATGGCTTATACCTGAAAAATTCGTATTCAATATAATCAATATACCACAAGGCAGAACAGATTTTCTAGCACAGTATAGCATGACAAGAGGAATGGTGCTGTTGAATGACATTTCTAAAACAGTTGGTATGTATTTTTAATGACCCTTTATAAGTTTTTTTTGTATGAATACCTATCTTCTAGATATAGGAAAAAATATTAAATATAAAAAATATAAATTCTATAAAATAGGAAAAATTCGAATATGATAGAACAGATTAAATAGAGAGGTTATTTTATTTAGTCACTTGTACAAATAAAACACAATTTCACATTTGAAAAAATAATCTTTACTGAACCGTGGTCAAAGTTAGCCGAATAGTCAAAGTTAGCCATATAGTCAAAGTTAGCCATATAGTCAAAGTTAGCCATATTGTCAAAGTTAGCCATATAGTCAAAGTTAGCCGAATAGTCAAAGTTAGCCATATAGTCAAAGTTAGCCATATAGTCAAAGTTAGCCATATTGTCAAAGTTAGCCATATAGTCAAAGTTAGCCGAATAGTCAAAGTTAGCCATATAGTCAAAGTTAGCCGAATAGTCAAAGTTAGCCATATAGTCAATGTTAGCCATATAGTCAAAGTTAGCCGAATAGTCAAAGTTAGCCATATAGTCAAAGTTAGCCGAATAGTCAAAGTTAGCCATATAGTCAAAGTTAGCCGAATAGTCAAAGTTAGCCATATAGTCAAAGTTAGCCATATAGTCAAAGTTAGCCATATAGTCAAAGTTAGCCATATAGTCAAAGTTAGCCATATAGTCAAAGTTAGCCATATAATCAAAGTTAGCCATATTGTCAACGTTAGCCACGTAGTCAAAAAGTCGGGGAGAAAACACTTTGCCCTCACGATAAATTAACATACCTTATTAACAAAACATCTATTAAGGAATGTTTTATAGATTTGCCTCGATAATATATGAAGATGATACAAAGAATTTTCATTGTAATGCAAAAATATTAGTATTTTCATGAACGCGTGTTTCGACATCATTGTAATGTAGTCTTAATTTTCTAAAAGTTAAAAGGAAACGTGTTAATTCATTTTTAAGGCCTTCAATCCCGTTTTTAACCGTAAGTACGATAATTCGAAGAGTTTCTTGATAAATTAGCAATAGTCATTTATCTTTGTGTAAGGCTTGGTCGAATAAAAAAGCAAATGCAGCAGATTTCCGAAAACGCAAACTGAACGCACAATAAATTTAGATCACTGAAGGCTTTATTTCATGTTGACAAACGGCCGCTTTCTCCTGAATGAGGTTTTATATAGTTTGCCTCATTACAAAAGGCGAATGCGGAGGAATTCCTAAAAAATAGACTGACCTACAATTAGAGGTGTTACTGCGTACTAATATCTCATCAAAACTTGTTCCACTATTAGAACGCGTAGATCGAATTCCGTAGTTTTACTTAGAGTTGGAGGTAAAAAAGCGGAACCTGTTTTTTTGCTTCATGTCTCATCTAAATATAAAATATAAATAGCCTGCAGACGACATGCAAATCGGTAAATCAGGACTTAGCTATGTTTATTCAATAATAAGGCATTTTCCACTGATTAAAGAACCTAGCGTTCCTGTCGAAAAAATACACATTTATGAACGTACACATGAACAATTGTGTATCTTTAAGTACATACCTACCTACCCACACATTGATATTATTTGAATTAACGATTACGAATACGATTACGATTATAATCACGGTGGCGGGAAACAGAAAGAGAAGAGTAACATTACACACATGGTAGGTTCGTTTATTACGAGTTTCATGAATTATTGCAATTGGAATGCTACATGCATTGGGAGGAGTAGACATGATTTATTTATTATTTATAATTTACTATAAACCGGGCAACACTGGCCACTCGGGCGGGAACCAAATTCTGACATTATCGCTACATCTGGCAAGATTAATGTTATTTATATTATAAATATGTATTTCTTGTGATTTTATGTATTTAAAAAAATAAATTTGTTAAAGTTATGTATGAAATTAATGTCAAATTTTGTTATGAAGCAGTAGATAGTTATCTATCTAACGAGACTATCCGACAGGTTGTTTTCTAAGCAAATGAAATAAGAGTCCCAACCTCCCGGAGCCAACTGCACTGTGGTATTCCAAATTATACGAATAAAAATTATTTATCAATTTCTTCAAATTATTGGTAAATCGGTTAAAAACGGGATTACAGGCCACTTCCTGATAACTTTAAGTAAATTTGTAAAATGTCGGAACAAGTCCACCCGCGTTTGTCTCAATAAAAGTTATCAATTCATTCGTTAAGGCCCTGCAATCGTGATTTTAACCGGATTACGAATAATTTAAAAAGATTCTTAATAAACTAGCAATATTTTCTACCAGTAAGATTTCTCCGTGTGCGGTACATTTTGTTGGGTGAACGCAAATACTATACAGCTAAAAACAATACGAGCAACTAATGCGCGATACGGAGTGAACAGGAAGCATACGGTTTCCCTGGTTGATTGGTAATGATCCTTTTTTTACAAATCCGGAGGTCACATTGTAGAAAAGGATCATAATTGGTTTGATTAATTTGTGTTGTTTCTCAGTTTGTTGATTTAAAATTAGATATAGTATATTTGCGGCACGTTTCTGGGTGGTAGATACTTTCATGGTGAAAGACCACCATTCAAGATCGAAACGTTAAATGGCTTTGCCCGTGTTTGTACTTCTGTCCTTCTTTACCTAATTATTCCCCATCTCCTCCCCTCCATTACCTTCAGTCTCACAAGACACCACAATTGGAGGTACCATAGTCTCACTTGCTCCAGACGGTTGGGAGCACTTGTACTTCCGTGCGGTATTCACATAAATAAAACTATTACGCGGCTAATAACAATCCAAGCAACAACTGCGCGATACGAGATTGGATAGGTAGCAGTCAGACTCTTTCGGGTCAGTGATAATATTGCAGATATCTTTGCGATACACCTCCTACCATATATACCTTTGGTCATAAAGTAATGAACTCCACTGGTGATATAAACGTGAAGTGCGAAAAGTATTCTCTTTTCTAGTAGAGAATGTTACGTAAAAGGATTTGTAACAAGGTGTGTGCATCGTTATACTTATTTTATATCTGTGATTTCGGTGTGTGGCACTTCCAGTTTTTACTCACTAACCATTTTCCATTTGTTGTCAGGACTAGATTGTAGGTTAGATTGTCAACCTTGGGATTTTGGACACATCGTTTGCCATTTGTTCAAATCGAAGCAGCATTTATTGATTCATTCCTTGTTCAACAGCCCAGAGCAGTAGGCATCCATCTTGCTGGTGACCGATGGATCCGCTCGACAACTGGATTCTTCATCCTTGGACGAAGAGCAATCGAAAAGCATTTTCCGATCCTGCATATTCGCGGACTTTTGTCTTGAAGACAAGATTGACAAGGCGATTCTAGAAGTGAAAAGAAGATTATTTGTTGCAATTCAAGCCGAGATGAGTTGCTGCCACGCTCCAAATCGGTATCAAACCCCTTTTTGCCAGACAGTTTAATTTGGGTTGCAACTTTATAAAATGCGTCCCCGCGGTAACAAGACATCATTTTCTTGTAGCTCGTATAGCAACGGTAAGCAGCGCGTTTAATCAAAGAAATTAGTTTTCCATAAAACTACCCTCGAGTCACGATTTATCGAATTTTCTTTATCTTTTGATGTCGTTTGACAGGATAATAACCCTGTTGCACGAATACCCAGTGGTCTGATAGTCTGATATCCCGGTGGTCTGGTGGTGTGGTGGTCTTGTGATTGCTGGCAGACTTGCGTGCGCGGGTTCGATCCCTGACGTGTTGACATTCGCGTGTTTAGATTTCTTTACAAAGGGGATGGTCTCACCACAAATGGAAAATCCTTTGTGTTTTGTTTAAAACTACCCTCTTGCGTTTTATATTTGCTACCCCCGGTGTTCTTAGATTTTTTTCTATGTACCTATGTATCGTGATATAAATACCATTGTTAAATCGTGTTTTAATAATGAAACCGAACCAATAAATGTCAGATGCAAGTAAAAATAAAGTATTTGTGAAAACGAAATCACATTGTTTTTAGAAACCCGAGTTTTAAAATTAATTGTTTAAAACTATTTGTTCAACCTTAGTTCGTTCGTTTTGTACATGCACCCTGCTGTTATATTCTAACTGTTGACATAGCCCGGTTTAAGTTTTAGATTCACATGATTGTGCCATGTCTTCTTCAGGCATCCTCGACTTCTTCTATCATTCACATTCGCGTCATAAACCTATTCTTCTTGCGCTCCTTACTTCGTTCATTCATTCTACATGCCCAAACCATCAAAGCGATTGAAAGCATGCCCAAACCATCAAAGCGATTGAAAGCCTTCCCAAACCATCAAAGCATTGAAAGTGGGTCGGTGATTTGGAGTCCACACCAAGTAAGAGAGTTCAGAAGAAATTCTTGAGATTTCTTTACATGAGGGAGTGTGGTTACTACCCGTGGCTCTATCCCACTGACTTTCTTTTGGGTATGCTCGGAATGAACTATCTACGGGTCAGGAGAGATGTGCGCATTGCTACACATTTCTTTAGACTGATTTGTGGATGGTTTGAAAACTCGCTCATCGTGGAGAGCATTCATTTCTATGTTCCCGATGGTTATCTACGTCACCGACAACATAGACTATTTTATCTCCCGGCCTCCAGAACTAACTTGCCAATGGTCATACCTGTGGGGAGAGCAATCTAGCTGTTGAACAGAATCAATTCGGATATCAACATGTTTTGCATCAACGAAGCTTCCTTTAAAAGGCAAGCTCTATTATCACTGGTATAGTTGATATACACACTGTTAATATTAATCTAAGAATTCTTATTATAAAAATATTTTAAATACACATTGAAATTAACAATTTTGTAATGTTTTCGAAATGAATAAACAAATTGAATTGAATTGAATTGAAAGCGTCCCTTTCTTAATCACACTCATTGCACTCACATCAGCCTTGCATTTATTACCACAAGCCTCGGGGATCTCATTTCTGCAGTAAGTCTGTAGTCTACTTTAGGTAGGGTAGGTACCAGCACTCCATTGTGGACTACTAACTTCGTTTCCAACCGCGTGCTCAGTCCTTCTTTGTAATTAAGAGAAAAATCGGTAGCAGTGAGACCTTTACCGATCACAGAGAAAACTAATGTGGCCAATAAATACATAAGACTTTTGGACTCCATGGTCGAGGGTTAAGGCTATCGACTAGCAAGCCGAAGGTCAAAGGTTCATATCCCGGCGCACGGTGTGCCGAATCCCAATCTAGCTCCCCTTTAATACAAAAATGGTGTATTTCAAATATTTTTTAAATATTCAGCATTGAGTTGTTAAATATCCCAGGTAGATGAAACTGCAAAATATTTTTATTTTTATTGCGTTTAGGGTAGGTTTGATCACATTTAAAGTCCATTGTACTTGAGCCGGGGCGCTGTACCCCAATAAACAGTCTGTTTTGAACGTCTGCGCTGAATGGTTGTGGTTTATTTGTGTGAAATTTTATTATTTTTCTGTGAAATGGAGGCGACAAATCAAGGTATGCATTAATTTTTTTCATCGTGTTAGACCATTTATATTTTCCAGATTGCATGTAAGATTTAATCAAAAATAACATAAAGCAATATTTATTCATTTATCTGGTTTCAAAAGTTTACATGGTCTGAAAGTTTATTTCTATGCATTTCTATGATTCCAAAAAAAATTTAGTCGTAAGGTTGACTCATCTTTATTTCATTTGGCTGAAATTTTTCTGCATCTGTTTGCGTTTTCATGCCATTTCTTCACATTCCAGTGATACAGCCATCAATTTCTAACCGAACGATATTCGATATTTGGTTACGAAACCCGAAGGAAGACCGAGCAAACAAGATATTACGTCATGTTATTCGACATTTTGATTTTGTAGATCCTACTGACGATATTTTGAAATCACTTAAACATTCGATTAGTGTAGTGACCATTGGAATTCACATGCGTTGGAAGAAAAGTGGAAGACGTGCTCATAAATTTGTGAATAATTATTCCGTTTGGCTCAACAAAGACATTAATTTTAGTGATATTGTTTATGGTGCAATACCTTCTTGTAGTTACAATACGACGTTAAACGTTACAAGTGCTTCCAGACGGGGTCGCCCAAAAAAACTTTTTGCGGATTGTTGCGAAAAAACCAAAGCAAAAGAAGTGAAAAAAATCCTTCAGTTCTCCAACAAAACACAAATATCCATGGTGGCTCAAGCATCTCTACGGGCTTCTGGTAAAAAAGATGCTGCTTCAATGGTGGGCAAATTATTTTCATCATCGCCGCGATATGCCACAAAAATTAAAAAAAAATAATATACCTTGTTCCACACAAGCAACATTGACGGCAAATCAAGCTCAGTCTTTGATCGTAAATGCTAAGTTAACTACTAATCAATATAAACTTATTAGGAAACAGGCAAGAGAACTAAATAGTCCACTTTATCCTTCATATTATTCAGTGAAAAAGGCTAAAACTGCCTGTTATCCTGACCCTGGTGATATTATTATAACCGAAACCTACGCTGAGGTAAAATTGCAATCATTACTTAATCATACAGTTAACCGAATTGCCTGCTCTCAAGAAGAAGTAATAAGTACAGCATTGTCAAGACAATCATTTGACTCACTGACTCCATCTGCTCCATTGAGATCCGAGACTACTTTATCAGAAGAAAGTGACGACCAGGAATCTGATTGATACCAAAATACACAGATAGGTAAATATTTACATAAATATTATACTAAAACAATTAAGTTTTTGTAGGTACAAACAATATTTAAATTGATGCCTTCCAGTGTAAAAAATAATTAGAAATATATTATTACACAAAACTCTTTCTTTTTAAACTACCTTTAAAATGACGTAAGACTCGAAACATGCTAACTTGTTCACAAAAATGACAATGGAGTAGAAGGGTAAATTATTGAAAGGACAAAAATATTCTAACGTATATTAATATTAGTATAGTACTTAAAGCGGTGCCTACACTGCCTACCTATATAATATTTTAAGTATTTTTTTTTCTTAAACACTTTCATATTTAATTGCCTTCAAAATGACGGAGGTTTTAAGGCTATAAGTATCTTATGTTGTTCAATTGAAATTGGAGTATTGGGAAGATTTTTTATTGAAAAGACAAGAAAAATTTAATCTCTTCTTATTCATGCGAAAAGCTTTAAAATTAATTTTTATATACGTTTTATTTTTTAAATACTTTTGTATTTAATAATCTTCAAAATTACCTAAAATGCAAAGTATTATTAATGATATCTTATTTAAAAATCATAATTCTTTAGAAGTTGTGAAAGAGACATCAACGCACTCCAATACGTATTAATTTGTTCAGTATTAAAATTGAAGCCTTTCTACGTAAATATTTTTTAAAAATTATGCGATTTCTGTAAACTGTTCCTTATTTAATTACCTTTAAAATGACGTATTTTTTAATTCTGTAAGTTTGGTATCTTGTAAACAAATGATTTTAGAGTATAAGGATGAATAAAGGGGAGCTAGATTGGGATTCGACACACTGTGCGGCGGGCGCAAGAAAAGTTTATTTGATTAGTTTTTGTTATTTCGCAAATTACTCTTTTAAAATAATATAAAGTAAGTTATAGTATGTTGTGAGGTTGAAGGTAGCGGTGAGGGGAAGGAGATGAAGAGGAGGAAGGTGGGAAGTACTGGATCTATTCAGATTTGGTCACCAAACACGACTAAAGCCATTTCAAGCAACGTTTCATCTCGTTATCTTCCACTCAGGAACGTGCCGCAAATATGCTGTATATTATTTTAAATGAGTAATTTGTGAAGCAGCACAAAATAATCAAATAAAATTTACTTCCTCTTAGTAAAATCCTTGCTAGTCAAAAGCCTTACCCCTAGACCATGGAGGCCATCAAAACTAAAAACTGACCACCTCACAAAAATTAAGAACTTCAACAGAAAAAAAAGTGGAAAGTGAAAAAGCCTCATCATGCACCGCTAAGGCAACAACATGAAAACCAAAAAACAAAAAAAAATAACAATAAAACAGAATAAAACAATAGTAAGCAATATGTTATATCCTTTGAACCTTCCAAGTCCTGACCGCATCTCCCAAACTCAAAAAACAATGCGTCCATTATTCTCTTTTGAGAATAAAGGTAATAATATTATATATTTTAATGAAAATAAAAATAAGGAAAAAAACCCTTTGGGCCCGGCCCGCCCGACGGCTCCCTCCGCAGGACGGGCCGCACTGAGAAATGACTTCCTATGATAAATGACGGGCCGGAGTCGATGGGTTAACGCGTGTGATTAAGTGATGTAGACCAGGCGATCCCAAACTGTTAGATTATATGTTTCTAAAAGTTTTTTTACTGAATTAACCTTTCTTTCCAGGGACTTCATGCCAGATGGCGATCGTGAAGGACTGACTTTTATTTGAATATTAACTGCAATGATATCATCCGATTTCAAAGAAATGCCTATATGTCCGCGTTTGTTTGTATACACCAAACGTATATAGAATGCATTGTCATCGATAAGGAGTCTGTTTGCCGACTTTCAGTTGGATCAGATATCGGAAAGTGGGTTAATTTCCGCTTCCAAGATTTCCATTCATTCTTTTTTGAAAACAAAAATGAAATTCAAATGATGTATTTATAAAGAAAGATATAAAGTTAATAAATATGTACCTATTTGAAGTAATCGTGAGTTTATTGACCTCGACAACAAAATAACTAACAAAACAATCACGCCGTTTCTCGGTATGGGAACTTCTCGATCTTAACACACACTCCTTGCTTCAGTTTTATTCACACATCGTCTAATACATACTCTTCTATTATTCTGACTCTTGATATGACACGACCCAAGATTTTGATTTATTTGATCGTGCCATGTCTACCTCGGACGTCCCCGACTTTTTCTACCATTCAAATTGGCGTCATATATTCTTCTTAGACCCTAGTCCCTTTCTTAATCTTACTCATTAATATTACGCTTACATCAGCCTTACAGTCTTTGCAAATCTACATGTTTTTCTCCAGTTCATAAGTGGTTTTATAACACATTCGAATCAGGGATCTCATTTCTACAACATTTAATCTACTTGCATCCATCCTCTGCTAGTTCTATGCCTCGCTGCTATACGTCAGGATTGCCATCAGCACTGCATTGTGGACTGTTAGCTGAACAGGTAATTCCACAAAGTATGATCTATACCGATTTAAAAGAAAATTGATGTCGCCAGTTATATTATAAGACCCCTCTACTCCTGCAGCACAGGTGGGCCGATTATTTGTTAGTAAATAAAGATTTTCATGAAAATATTTCCATTTTCACTAGGAGTAAGGGCAAATGAGCTTACTTCGGGAATGCGGAGACGCCGACAACAACCTTCTATAGTTTCATCTGTTCAGTGGAACCAATAGATGTCACCACTATCTGCTCCCAATGGTCAGTATCCAGTGAGACTAAAGCATCCCTAATTGGGGTATATTGAGAGGCTGAGGAGATAGGGAAAGGGAAGACAGGCCAGTACCCGGTTATTCATTGTTCCTAGTTCCACCGGTATGTCAATGAAAGATGCTCCGAGGAACTAGCGTCTTCGACCCCTTTGGCACCGGTGTCGGGAAACACGCCAAAAGCGCACTCACGGTTGGTATTAATTTGTCATTTGAAATACTCATTCCTGCGTTCAACAACAGCTCTACTGTGAAAGCATTTGACGGCTTCCGTGATTCCTCCTGGGTACACAGAGTATTGCGAATCTCGTAAAATTGTTAGTAATCCGGTTAAAAAAAAGATTTCATGCCTCAATTAACGAATTAATAGGTTTTTTGTTAAAATAATTAAAATAAAATAACTTTGTTTAAATACCACTTTATTGTATATATTTATAACCAACCGGTTTCAGTTCAGCCCGAACCTTCATCAGGGTTAATAAAAACATATTAAATTAATTACAGAGGTGTATGGGTACTTATAGTTAAGCTGGAAGAGGGAGAGAGAACATCAACTTTGGTGGGGGTGGAAGACTTAGGTAGGAGAGAGGGGGTAAACATAGGTGCAGGAAATGGAAATATATTTAAAATGGGGCTGTTTGTTAAATCTAATTGTTTATTTAGTAAATTGATTTTATTGACTTTAAGGGATTTTTTTTATCTCGAGTGCTTCTAAATTGTTGAGGCGTAGACCTATCCCGTTTCTATGTAATACTTCTACACCTGAAGGCTTATCAAATGAGTGATCTTTATCTATTAAATGTGTTGCAAATTCCGAAAAACCTATATTGTTTAAGCATCTCAAGTGCTCAACTACCCGCGTTTGAACATTTCTTGCAGTTTTACCAATGTAAAATGCTTCGCAGTCGTTACATTTAAGTTTATAGATGCCAGAATGACTTAAATTATTTTCTTTATCTTTTGAGTTAATTAAAAGTTTACCTAGGTTATTATTGGTATAAAAAGCGGCTTTAATTTCTGTTGGAAATTTTAAAACACATGAGGACGAGAAATTATTAATGTATAAAATTCTACGCCAACCATGGTTTTTATTTACTGCGATGTTGGGGATACTATTGTACAGGAATTTATTACAAAATATGAGTCGTTGTTTTTTTGCAAGGATTTTATCAATTAAGGTATGGGTATAACCGTTATTTATGGCGATAGATTTGATTATAGAGAGTTCAATATTGAAGTTAACTTTAGATAGCGGAATAGTGACAAGTCTGTGGACCATAGAATGGAAGGCAGAATGTTTATGGGAAATGGGATGGTTAGAAGTACTATGAATGACTGTATCGGTAAAAGTAGGTTTTCTATAAATATTAAAATTAAATTTATTATTAATAATGGAAAGGGATAGGTCTAGAAAATTTAAACTGTAATTAGTACCTATTTCTACTGTAAACTGAATATTTTTATGGAACGAATTAAGGAGGGACAAGAAGGAATTAAGTTGACGTTCTGTACCTTTCCATATGCAAAAAATGTCATCAACATAACGTTTCCACATAAAAACGTTATTTAAAAGAGGTGAGTTAGAACTAAAAATATTTTTTTCCAAGTTATCCATGAAGATGTCAGCAAATAGAGGACTCGTAGGAAGACCCATGGGTAGTCCGTATTTTTGTTGGACTATAGCGTCATTAAATTTAAAGTAGTTTTGGTTAAGACAGATGTTAAACATTCGGGCAAGATCGTCAGAAAGATCTTTTGGTAGGTTTGAATTTGTTAATAAATTAGACAGTATAGTTCTACATTCGGGTACAGGTACATTTGGGAATAAATTTACAACATCGAAAGAAACTAATTTACAGTTATTGGGTAGAGACAAATCTTTTAAATTATTGACTAATTCATAAGAATTCTTAATTGTATACACAGGGGAAAATACATTTGAATTATTAATTAAGTGAGTCACAAAGGAAGCTAATTTGTAATTTGGGGAATTACAGCATGATACTACAGGTCTAATGGGGCTATTAGTTTTCGCATTACGTCATTATATATTATCAAAACAAATGCACGTGCATGACCACGTGTGTCACTTTATTAGGAATTTAAGTAAGTTTATCAGAAAACGGACTGCAATCCCGTTACTAACCGGACTAACGATAATTTGAAGAGATTCTTGATAAATTAGCAATAATCATTTTTCTCCGTGTATCTTCAAGATCCATGTTCACTCCTTCCTCTCCTCAAAAAAAACCCCTAAGTATCCCCAAAGATGACGAAGGGAAATTATTTTCCTCCTGTGTAGAGTAACTATAAAAAAATCAATTTTGAATGGTGGTCATTTACCAGGGAAATGCTGACAGTATTCCCACTGTGAAACTTTAAGTAACTTACGTTCAGAGCTAGATAAAGATGGCAGGATAATCTTGGGATTGGAGACGTTTTCAATGATGATCATTTTTTAATAAATGTGAACAAAAATGAATTGATATTTTGCTGATTGAGAACCGCTGATTTTAGGGATATTATGAACGAATATGATATAGTGAGATTAAGAGTTTTTTGCTTAAAAATCTGTAAGGGGCAACAAGTGCTTGTTGGTTACGCCCCTGACGTAGTATTTCATCTTCCCTACGTATGGGAAAATCTAATGGTCCCTCTGGTAGAACCAGAAGTAGTCCATCTTATACCCATTGAGAATTAAGACGACACCATCAAAATCAAATTAATAGCGGTTGTAGTCATCGCTGTCGAATTTGATGTCGACATTGTATAATTCCTGATTTGAAATAAAAAAGTCACATGAACGCAATGTTTGTGAACAAATAATTATAAGCAATAATTAGTCAGGTAAGTTTTTAGATTCTCACGGCCAAAAGCATTTTTGTTGTTTGTTTTTGGCGCAACACGGCATAACACCTCAAAAACAAACAACAAAAATAATTAGTCGCCTGAAATATCAATACAAATTGAAAATATCTCCCGAGTAAAAATAAATTCCGCCAACGGGAATTGAACCCATGCCTTCTGATGTCCGGTCAAGTGCTCAGGTGCTGAAACCACTGAGCTATGTCGGCTTATTTCCAACCTATTACTTACATCTATTTACTGTCAATATCTCCTGTATAATACATATTCTCCTATGTACACTGCATCATGTATCACTTCTATGTAAAAGCATTTTTAGGCGTGTATATATATAAATATAAACCCGCCAAATGATTCAATATGTACTAGTACCTTAATCAACAATTACTGCTTATTGTATTTTTTCCACCTGTAACTTTATTTATTTTTGTAGGAAAGGCTTTGTTAGTGCTAAATTTCTCACTAGATGGCGACGAGATATATAATATATTCATTTATTGGTGAAATATGTTTGACGTGTCAAATATTATTATTTTTTAATGATAAACTAATGTTTATAAGACGAGGTTTTATGCATAGCATAAAGGGTAACAAATAATTATAAGTAATAATTAGTCGCCCGAAATACTAATACAAATTGAAAATATCTCCCGACTAAAAAAAAATGCCGCCAAAGGGAATGTTTGTGGTTTATTATTAAGTAGGAAGGTTTTAAGAAGGTACTCACAAATCTTTAGATTTCGGCGGAAATCCCGAGTCAAACCTAAAATTTTTTTTTAAAGTTTTAAAATTCATTTTAATACAGATTTATTATAAAAGTGATTTATTTTTGGGGTATTATGCCGTGTTGCGCTACCTCCTTCTTTACCCAACGTTTCATACAGCATTACAGTATCCATCATCAGGGCAGGTATGATCTTTATACCGCAAAAATAAATCAAAAATTTTAGACATGAGAATCTCAAATCACATCAATTATTTTTACGGGTTGATATTGTTGCATCAGCAACACTGTTGTGTTGTTATTTTTGTTATAAACTGCGCTTGCTTTCAATACTGGAGTTCCTAGTGAGACAGATATAGTACATCACCAATGTAAAAGGAAAAAAAAACTAACATAATATCTCGTTACTTTTCACGGGTTTGCGCTAATTTAAACACGGTAGGTATTAAAACTAATTTATATTCGTAGATGTGGGTATTACTTTTCACAATCGTTGTATTCAATGTTGTTAAGTCACTGGGTTCGATTCCCTAGAATCATAGCTATCTTTTTTCACTACCTTTATTCCATCTCCGGAACCAATCGACGGAATAGATAACAAATAAACACATTTCACGAGCTCAGGCGTATTGTTCGTCGCCTTTTTTTCTCTGTGGTGATTTACATACTGGGACTGGTCTGGGCACTGGTCACACTGGTCACTGGCTGCAGGCAATCGCGTTTCCCAACAATAACAAAATACCCTCTGATTGCGGCTAAAATTTCCCCAGAAAATCCCCAAATTCAGGATAATTCAATATACATATAAACTGTTTTTTTTTTTATTACAGTAGGTACCATAAAAGAGTTCCAATCTCTCCCAACCACCTGGAGATGGAAGCGATTGAGAGTGAGACTATGACATCCCCAATTGAGGTATATTGTGAGGCTGAATGAAGGAGATGGGAAGAATAAAGGTGGGGAAGTACCTGAATACATGTACCATTTAATCATAACCACGCAAACACCTCAGCACAGGTTCTCCCAGTGAGGTGTTCACGAAACATATAACATTACCCACCACAGTGTCACCTACTCAAACCTACCTCACACCCAGCATAAAACACCATATTAACAACAGTTCTAAATTTATGTATTATGTACAAATTAATGTAAATATTTGGTAGACACTGTAATGTATGTATTGAAATAAATAAATAAATTAATATAAGCAATTTCAAGCAACGTTTCGATTCAAAATACCTAGTGGTCGTTTACCAGGACGCTATTGAAAGTATTTTCCGCTCAAGATTTTATTTATTTATATATTAAACGCCATAAAAGGCTTTTACAGTAATGTGATACATTAGATTATAAGTACACAGCGAATATTAGTATTACATTTAAGAACACAACAATATGTATATAAAACGACATTGAATGTGATACAGCTGAAATTTTACAATAATAGAAAACACTTCATTTACCTAAACAGGATAAAATATACAGAAAAGGTGATTTGCCAACAGATATAATCTAGCAAAATATTATAGTAGCGCAAATAGTAGTGAGTTTATTGTTGCAATCAAAATTATATCTCCACTTGGACACTATGGCCGGAGTGTATGGAAAAGTAGCTTCAACAATTCAGGGCTGTCAGAGACTTGACAATTAAAAATAACATTTTTCATTAAAATAATACATCCGTTAGCCAACACTATAAGACATCTGAAGCAAGCAGTTAATATTGATGCTATACATACACATTTCACATATATGTATATATGCGGAATGTATATGTATAAGAACACCATACATATGTTACACATAAAAAAGAACATATCAGTATGATGCTGAACAAACAGACATTTCAAGATTGGTGTTACATTGAATATTATTAATTATGTATTTATTGTACTGTGTTTTACAGTATGTTTATTTATATGTGAGTATTTAACCTGAGTAAAAAGAAACGTAATACAAAAAATATGTAATATAATACCTACATAACACAAAAGAAAAATAAACGAATACAAGCAAGCAAAATAGAATTTAAGAAAATAGCAGGATAGAAGTAAGATTAAGTAAGAAAATCAGCATTAAACCAATGAAGTCTCCAATCTAAGGATAATGAGTCCATATCAGTAACAGCATAACTGTTGATACCGAACATCTACCGCCAGGGTCGACACCACGACCCGCTTTGTACTCCACATACCATTCTGGCCCAACATAGCATGACAAGAGGTATTCAATGAAATCTCTAGGTCTCTTGACATTTTCAACATTTGCCTTGAAGATGTCAAGAATTATTTAAGGCAAAGACTTAAATATTATTACTGTTCTTTTTTTCATGTATTTTTTGAGGTTGTGTTAATTATTTCACACGTTTTGTAATAGGTTTACATAAATCTTATAAATACCAATAAAAGACACCTGGTGGAATATGACAATTAATGAAGCCATGTTGATCAGGTACTTACCAATCTTCTCCTTTCCTATCTTCGTCTCCTCTCCACTCTCTTCAACCTCACAACATGCGTGTGTGAGGTTGAAGAGAGTGTGCCTATGTTGGGACTATGGTCCCATTGTCCCTAGGGCGTGCCACAGTCCCATTGTCTGCGGACAAATTGTTACTCTTTTTTTCGATATTTGTGCTAATAAACTAGAAAAGCAAAAAATGCGTGTCTAATCAATTTAAAAACATGTATTTTTGGTGTCCTAAAAATTCCCTGGTTTAAAAAAAAATCCATATATTTTTCCCCAGATCCAGGGAAACTTCCTCACACATCACACTGTAGCAACCTGCAGGACTTGTGGCACTTCATCTTGTTAGGTTTTTTAACGTCACGGCGAGGCGCCCTTGGCGAAATGCCGTGTTATAAATCGGTTCGGTTCTCCGCGGCTCCGGCTGAAGTGTGACGAACAAGAAACCACTCGGCGCGGCGCAACGTGTCCGCGAGCCAATTGCTTTTTTTCTCTTACAAAAAATTCCTACGTAATGCATTTGCGATTTTTCTTTTATTTGTTGTTTGACTCATACTTCCTTCATCATACTTCCACTTATAAAATTTGTGCTCCTTATTTATTATTTAATTTTAGATGCCAAACCACCAGGCGAACACATTTCATATGTGTTCTTATTTTGTGTTACTATTAATGTAAGTATGCATACATTATTTCGTACTAACAATCATGCATGCAGGGACATTGGAGGGTCTAGATTCGTTTTAAAATAAATGTAGCTTCTTTTTACAAAAAAAAATTAGAGTCCTGACGTGTGCGGCTAAGGAGGTTAAACAATCAGTTTCCTCACACAGCCGTCGGGAAAGGGTGGGTCCCCTCCAATGTTGTTTGACTCGCGAAATTTTACAAGAAACAAAAGAAGAAAACTAAAAACAAAGATAAATTATACTTACAATGAAAAGTTACTTCTTTTTAAACCACTTTTTTAGAATTTATACATTACGTCCACTAGTTTCAAACGACTTTAATGGAATTTATGCATAACGTCCACTAGTTTTAAACTACTTTATTAGAATTTATACATTACGTCCACTATTTTCAAACCACTTCAATGGAATTTGTACATTACGTTCATTAGTTTCAAACCACTTTATTAGAATTTATACATTACGTCCCCTATTTTCAAACCGCTTCAATGGAATTTATACATTACGTTCATTAGTTTCAAACTACTTTATTAGAATTTATACATTACGTCCACTATTTTCAAACCACTTCAATGGAATTTGTACATTACGTTCATTAGTTTCAAACCACTTTATTAGAATTTATACATTACGTCCCCTATTTTCAAACCGCTTCAATGGAATTTATACATTACGTTCATTAGTTTCAAACCACTTTATTAGAATTTATACATTACGTCCACTATTTTCAAACCACTTCAATGGAATTTATACATTACGTTCATTAGTTTCAAACCACTTTATTAGAATTTATACATTACGTCCACTATTTTCAAACCACTTCAATGGAATTTATACAATACGTTCAATAGTTTCAAACCACTTTACTAAAATTTATACATTACGTTCACTAGTTTCAAACCACTTTGTTAGAATTTATACATTACGTTCACTAGTTTTGGTTAAATTTATTCATTTTTATATATTATACGCCCATATAGGCTTTTACAAACACTTTTGATAATATAAACATAATAATTCAATGGTAATCAAAAATAAAAATTGCTTTTATAATTACATAGATCAGATGCAGAAGAAACGTATTATTCTAATCTTAATTGTTATCATTACTGAGGTATGTTTTTATAGCCTTCTTGTAACTATATTGTTTTACATCTACTATGTCTGCGAAAATATTGCCAACTGCATGCAATCTAGGTACAAGCGAGTATCTAAATTAAAATAATTTTCGATCGAGTTATTCTAGTTGGTATGTTGAAGGTGATTAGACTCAGTAAAGCAGGGCTGTCTATAATTTAAAAAATAAAATTCAAGTCGGAAACAAGTCTTCTATCTGATCTTATCTTCAGGACAGTGTTAACTAACTCTTCTATCTTCAGGACAGTGTTAACTAACCAATTTACTGCAGAATACAATTTCAATGAAGGCATAATTTCTTTTAGTTAAGTCCTTTTCGCCTGCAACCTGCATGGGAAAATTTTCCTAATGCTATCCAACCTCCGATATGAGAGAGTACCAGGAGATGCCGAATAATTTACAACTTATTGACCATTTAACGCCAATAACCATCAGTTTTAAAATAAAGTTAGTAGTAACCTACTGTCGCACGGAGAAAAATAAGTATCGCGAGTAAAATCTCTTCATAGTATTGATTATCCAGTTAAAAATGGGACTGCAGGACACCTTCTGATAAATTTTTAGTAAATTCGTAATAATATCAGAGCACGAGTTCATGCATTTAGACCGGTCGGTGGCTGAGTTGACATCGCGTTTGGGTCCCACCCAGGCGTAGCGTGGTCAATTCCTCGGCTGGCTAAGTCCTCCATCACAACACAAGCAACATTTTCCACTTACTGTGGTGGTAGTAGGAGATTTCCAAATATTTTCAGGTTATCCGTAAATATTACCCGGGAATATAACCCTTAATAATATATAATGACGAAATGCGAAAGTGTTAGGATTTTTATGAACATGTGTTCCGACATCGTGACAAAACATTGATGTTTTACTAAAAGTTTACCAGGATACCCATCGATTCACTCGTGAATAGCCTGCAATCCCGTTTTTAACTGGATCACGAATAATTTCAAGAGATTTTTAAGGAATTAGCTATATTTTCTTAACAGTAAGTTTTCTCCGAGTATCTTCCACATTGATTAAATATTAAATTTCTTTTTATATTCCTAAATATAAAAAAATGGTCTGCAATTAATAAATTAGCTATATATCAGTAAGTTTTTTACGTGTACTCATATAATGAATGAATGAACTTCTGAAAAAAAACTCACTTTACAGCATCGTGTAGCAGGTAGGTTAGACATTATTAGGTCCTGCGGTAACCATAAATTCAAATCACTCATAAATAATAATAACGTTCCTGTGATCCTGTGAGACCTCAAATCTAAACAAAAAAAGAAAACATCGCGGACCTACGCCGATAAAAACTAAAATACGCTCGTCTGTAAATTATGAACCTATGATAGGATTTTCAATTCACGTTATATTAGCAAAATTACAGTTCTACCTAATTTAATTAAATATTATAATGCAATTCAATTCAGTTTATTAAAATATTAATTTCAGTGTGTTTTGTAAAGGAGAACAACATAAATATAAACAGTGGGTAAATCAACTACAGGGTTTTCCAAGAAGAGGTGTTATTTTGAATTTCCCGTTATTTCGGTAGATGTTACTTTTGAAGCTGTCATTTTTTGACATTTGACAAGTAAAAACTACGCCATTAATAAAAATGGAACGATACACGCTTCAACATCGCATTGAAATTATTAAAATTCACTTGAGTGAATAAAATGCAAATTATCTTGAGTGATGAGGCCCATTTCCACCTCGGTGGCTTCGTCAACAAGCAAAATTGTCGCATTTGGGGCTCGGAAAACCTAAGAGTTATTGTTGAAAAGTCTATCTATCCTCAACGTGCGACTGTTTGGTGCGGTTTATGGTCCGGCGGAATCATTGGACCTTACTTTTTCGAAAATGAGGTTGGAGCAACAGTTACGGTGAATGGATTGCGCTATCGAGAGATGATAAATGATTTTTTATGGCTGGAATTAGATGGTATTGATTTGGACAACGTTTAATTTCAACAAGACGGCGCTACGTGCCACATAAGCAACGAAACCATTGATCTTTTACTATTAAATATCAAAATAACATCTCTTATTGGAATACCCTGTAGTTTATTCCGAGCATACACAAAAGAAAGTGCGTAGGGTAAGGCCACGGGTAGTAACTAGTAAATGGTAGCCACACTCCCTCACGTAGAGAAATCTCAGAAATTTCTTCTGAACTCTCTTCAACATGAGAGTATACTTTCCCTCTCTAAGGAATTGAACTAAATTATGAGAGCCAGGAAAGTTTATTTTTCGATATATATCTATAAATACGGGTACCTAACTATATGACTCGACTGACAAGTGAACAGAGAATATATCGAACAGTGTTCTTTCTAACTAAAACTGAAGAACCCGGCCGTCAGGTCTGGCGTTAAGAATCATAACTGAATAAATTATTAAAAATATGAAAAATTATAAAAAGGTTCGCTGAGTGTCGACTACCGACGAGGATAAAACAGTTTGACGGCTCAGCCAACTTCTAGGAAGGCATTTAAATCTCAGCGAACTGAAGTATTCTGCGGAAACTGCATTACTGAAGGAATTCGCAATCTTCGAAGAACTAACAGTTTTGTGGTTAATCGTCAAATTATTGCTGGAGACCTTGCCGCAATGGTTCCTTATTCAAGTATACAACATACCAAGCTTATTTTTATATCCACTTTTTATTGATGCAGCTGTAATTAATGCTACTGCTCAATATCATATGTTTCTCAGTACTGTATCAAGCTGATTTTTATTTCCATTGCTCAACATAATCTGTTTCTCAGTACTGTATCAAGATCATTTTTATATCCACTTCTCAACATAATCTGTTTCTCAGTACTGTATCAAGCTAATTTTTATATCCACTGCTCAACATAATCTGTTTCTCAGTACTGTATCAAAATGATTGCTATATCCACTGCTCAACATAATCTGTTTCTCAATACTGTATCAAGATGATTTTTATATCCACTGCTCAACATAATCTGTTTCTCAGTACTGTATCACAATTAACATACTATACTTGACATCTCTATACTCGTATGCACACGGAGAAAACTTACTGATATAAAATATTTCTAATTTAATAGAAATTTCTTCAAATTATTCGTAATCCTGTTAAAAACCGAACTTTAGGCCTTTAACGAATGAATAGACAAAGTTTCTAATTATGTTGCAGTTAAAAGCAAGTGTTTTATGAGGACGGTGAAACACCTGTTCATACAAATACTGTTATTGATATTGAAATACGCAATCCGACTTGATATTTACTAGGAAAATAACACTTGATCTCGATATATTCTGAATGACTAATATTTTATCAGATACCAAATCTACAAGTTTCGAAAACAATACTCTCTTCATTCTGGTTAGAGGTTTGGTTAATACAAGTATAAAAATATTACATTCAGGTTATAAGGTTTCGCAGATTAATTTATGAATATTGGACAAAAGAAAAAGTGTTAATATTAAGTCCAATATTATTAAAAATAACAAACAAACTGTTAACCACGTAATTCCTTAATTAATACCCACACTCCTGCCAGTGGCGGTCGGTAACTTTTTGTATAAGGGATGCTGGACATCGGATGTTTATACTCGTACTTACTACGCACTTGATAATAAATATGCACATCTAGACGCTAGCCCACGAACAAGATACAATGAGGTACCGTCTAAAATTATCTCCATAAATCCATTAAGCTCCATAACTCAATAATTACAGATACAAAATATCTTAAATGTGTTATTCGTATAAAAAACCATTACATGAGTTTTCATTCACTTGTTGTCGATGACACGGTAGTTAAATTCGTGCTTATTCCACACATTTGTATTGTTTTCATTACAAAATATAGTACACGGCAAGCAAAATAATTTAGAACCTAGCACTTCTGCAAATGCAAGAAACTTGAGAGTAAACCGAGTTTTGAAAATGTCTTAGAAACGATTTATTTCTTGAAGTTATGTTCAGAATGGGAATCGGTTTTTCAGTATCCAGAATAAGTTTTTTTTGTCCGAAAATGGCCGAGACACAAAACTTTTTCGCATTGATGATTCAATTATACAACCACATATATCACTATTATCATTTAGAACACGTTGGCGAAGTATCCATATTATTTTGGGTATTCATTTTTATTTATTTAAATTATGATCAAAAAGTAAATCGCAGGTTAATAATATTCAATAAGAATTCGACTTCAGTATTCGAGCTCAAAGCGACCTATGCGATTCTGTGCAGTGTGCATATTAGTATTAAAGACGTTTTTTGTACGTCGGATGCTGTCATGATATCGTATAAAGTTGACGAGTTTGCTCATTGCGCATGCGCGGAAAGAACGTACGCTCGGAAGCGGCGTACGTGTGTTTTACAATTAAACTGATTGATCAGTTTTGTAAGATTTTGTAAGAAAAAATAATGTACAAATAAAAAAACTGAATAAACACATATAAAAAAAATAATGTATGTGTACTTAGATTAATAAGCCAATATATAATAATATTTAGGCCAATAGTGATATAATAAGAGAACTTGAATAAAACCTCGACATAACTTGAACATTAACTTTGATGAATTATTCCAATTCTGTGAAAGAACCCGTCCTTAGTTTTGAATCTAATAAAGCGGTGAAAACAAATGAAGTGACTTTAATTAATTAATACTGTTTCCATATTTGTCTATTCTGTGGCGTTTGTTGGCACCTAGTGTAAAGATTTTTATTGATTATAATTGTGTGATCCGTGGCAGCATAACTAAAACGGTTTGTCAATGAATGTTAGAATACAGGCAACTCGCATTAGTCACTATTGTAACTATTTAGTCCTCGAAAATAAAATCGACTTACTAGTTACTAGTCCTTTTTACAATGGCGTGCAAATTGCTGGCTGTGCAAACGTAATCCAAATCCCAATCCGGGTATACTTAAGTTCGGATTTGTTTCCAAAATGTAATATTTCAGCAAAGTATTTAGATGCTTGTACAAATGTGTTATATTTTACTCATCTCACTCATTTTTGCTTCGCTACGGAACCCGATTTGTAGGCGGTTTGGTTAAAAACGAACCTGCGATAGTACTGCAAACATTTGCCTTACTTTAGTGAACTTTTCTTTTTTGCGCAGGGTTCGGTTATTTCAATGTATGTGCGCTCTTCGGCGGTTAACGTACATTTGATGTCGTAATTTACTCAAAGCATTCTCGAATCCTCCTATATAGAGCCAAAAATATGATCACGTGGTTTGCATCCAGTTTGTCGAAATTATACCCAGATTTTATGTTAGGCTAGTCCATAAATTTGAATGTTTATGGAAAGAAGCATAACGAAAGGATCTACACTGTGTTAAATTTCTGCGGACCAAATCTAAAGATCCCCAAAAACCATTTGTTTTAAAGAAATTGTTGATATTCTCCGAATAGATTGATATTCTCCGAATAGATTAATATTTATACTTCTCAGTTTTAACACAGTGAGTTTTCAAAACGCAAACCACAAAATTAATTATGACTTTTAAATGATCAAGTAGCAAATATCAATATTACAATGAATCAAACTTGGAGTTGGTTGGGCAATTCAATTAGAGACATGGAACTAGCACTTATTAAAACAAACCCATCAATTTGAGTTTAATTGATTGAGGAAGGTAACAATTCATTATTAGTGTTGTCGCTACAGTTTAAGCGCTTGGAGTATGTTAAATCCAATGGCGGTTTTCTCTAAAATGCGTTTTTACAGTCATATATAATATAAGGAAATAAGAAAAACTTGTATAATAGAGCGCCGTTCAAAAAGCAAGTCCGTTGTGTGTTATGAATATCAGCACCTATGAGATCTTCCGTCATATTTCTTAGGTATGCAAAACTACTGGTGGCGCTCGAGTGTTAGACCTACAAATATTGGGAATCTACTAGCTGCCTGAGTGCGCAGCACCTATGCAAATTTGTGCGAAATACACGGAGAAAAATGAGTATTTATAATTAATTAAGAATCTCTTCAAATTATTATATTATGTGTCATCCGGTTAAAAACGGGATTGCAGGCCCTTAACGAACGAATTAATCGTTTTGCTCTTAAAATACGAATATGTTATCACGATGTCATTTCGTCATTATATATTAACTTATTGATATATTATAGGGTTTTCCAATAAGAGGTGTTATTTTGTTTTTTAAAGAAAAATGCCATTTTTTAATATAAATGAACAAATGTTTATTTCATTAACGAAATTAACATTTGAAGAAAATAATTAATTCATTAAAGAAAAAGGTATGCCGTTAATAGTGAAAAATAACATCAGTCAACTGACCACCACGACTACGCCTACAGGACCATATCCTTTTAATGAAATTTTCCATAACCAAATCGCTGCTGTGGCTGCCTTATGTCCTCGATAGCCTCACGAATTCCATCTTTGAGGTCTTGAATCGACGCTGGGCTGTTGGCGTAGACCTTCTCTTTCACGTGGCCCCAAAGGAAGAAGTCGCAAGGTGTTAAATCACAAGATCTCGGTGGCCAATTGTGATCACCTCTTCGAGAGATAACACGATCCGGAAACTTTTCCCGTAAAAGATCAATGGTTTCGTTGCTTGTGTGGCACGTAGCGCCGTCTTGTTGAAAGTAAACGTTGTCCAGATCAATACCATCCAATTCCGGCCATAAAAAATCATTTTATGGCTGGAATTAAATACACATAACACCTCTTATTGGAAAACCCTATATTAGGAATTTACAAAAAAAATCAGGATACGGTCTGCAATCCCGTTTTTAACCAAATCACCTATAATTTGAACAGACTTATTATCCGTGTGCAAAACACCATTGAGGAGTGGGAAATATTTTCAGTAGTGGCCTGATAAAATTCCACTATTCGAATGGCCTTAGCCGTTTTTGGGGAACAGATCTGACTATCCAGATACTACTCCACCTCTCCTATCTCCATCTCCTGTCCCTCCCCGCTTCCTTCAGCCTTACAACTTACCCCAATTGGGGAAGTTATAGTCTCACTGGCTTCAGGTGGTTGAGAGCGATTGGAACCGTTGTGCTGTACCTACTCACATTTAAAAAAAGTTAATATGTATATTTTGTGAATTTTCTTAGAGAGTTTATTACATTGTAAATTGTTCCCCGTACATATTACAGTCAAATAAGAAATTCTCTGAAAACCTCTTCATAAGTTGAAATAAAATTGATTCAAATCAAAGAGTATTATAATTTAATTTCAATTAGCACGCCAGCCCAACACATTAATATCAATAATTTAACAATAACAACTGAATCAATTCACACAAAACAAACCGAAGCGTTGAAATACATATAATTAAAGCGAACCGATCCGAAATGATTCGTAATGAACCGCTTGCAGCGTTAATTCGTTAAGAAATTACAGTATTCACGTGAAAACGTCCCCGGGGTATAAAACCTCCTTGGTGATTACGGCGGCGCCCATTTAGCTACCGGTCGTTGGGGGTTGGCGCAGGCGTATTGGCCCCGGGCGCGGGCGGGAATCGTCTCAACCCGCAATCGGTCAGCTGGGGTATAATTTAGATACTAATTTACTGAGAAAATACGAATTATATTTGGCAAGGATTTTTTTACGAGTATAAATGTATTGGAGAATGTTTTTAAACGATCGTTTTCAAATTAACCTGTTTCAGTAAATGTTTTTAACCGTTTCGTTTGGCGCCTAGACGAGCGATTTAACGTCATTATAATTACAATTTGGACCAATTTTCATATTGTAGCAAGAAACGTCGGCGCCAGTTATTATATTCATAGCAGGTAAATGTTCCGCTTCAGGTAGGCGACACATTACGCTATACGTATAATTTATTGATCTATTTCGGTATATCTCTCGCCATACACTACCAACGCGAATTTATGGAAAGCGATACGCTGAAACAGGCCAAGCCACGAAAATAAAGCGCGCTTATAGCGTGGTCTGTCACAGGCATTCCGCTAGCTATCTAAAAATTGAAATACATAAAAATAGCTCCCCGGCATAGACATATAAGTAGACCTGCCCTAAGTGATTAAAAGCGTATTATTCCCCACTCCCCATACCGGTTCCATTGGAGCCGGCTGGGCTCGCGTATGGCTTCCCGTGAATCTTGAGAATGTGACGTCATCATTCTTGTTCGAACTAGCGTCGAGCTATGGTCGAGGCATTTTATGAAATAACACGGCAAAATAGTGGCTTGTGATATGAAAACTTGTAAAAATATATGTGAAAAAGAGAATAAACCCAATTGTCGTATTACATTCCATATGTAAGCATCATTTTAAGCTTATTCACGTCGTATAATATGAATCAGTTGTAGAAACATATACTATCGCATCGAGCCAACATTGGTCGAATGTAGCGATTCTCAAGTGTGCGCATCGTTGTTACTGGGAAGTAAATTATGAACAATTATAAAAGTGTCTTAACTAAATACGTAAACAAAATATTCGACTCTGAAAATAGAATAATTTTTTTTTTGCCGAATTTGGACTTCGCAAATTTGTTCATAACGTGGCGAGTAATTTGCGCTCCCATGTAAAAATGTCTATTCATTCAAAAGCAGATTTTACTATTAAGAACTAAATGGTGATATTATAATGCGAGATGCCTATATACTGTCAGATTGATTTATTGACGAATCACAGTCAGCTTTACCCCCTTCGTTCTTCAACAGTTGATTTTACCCTCATCTTTAATTTCTAGTCTATATATTCATATGTCTGTGCTCCCCGGCCATAACACTGTACAGAGAGGGGCACTCTTGTGAGGAGTCACTTTTTTTAAAGAAACCGGTTCTATTTTTGGCACTGGAACTGTCCATAGTAAATAATAAAGTAAATAATATCCACATTTTTTAAAATAAATATTCCATTAATTTGTTAATAACCTTTACGGCATTAGAGGAGAGGCGTACCCTGTAAAAGTACCGGGTATTTTCATGCGGTACTTTGTACTTGTGACCAATCTCCAAAATACCTGGTTCCAAATACCCACAGGTATTTTTAATAGGTACTGTTAGCAATGAAAATAAAAGTGGGGAATTTTTCGACAGGGAATTTCCAAGATTACTGTGGAGAAGCAAGCATGGGGAATTATCTCCCACAGAAGTTCTCTAAACCCCCCCCCCCCGCCATGGATGCGAAAAATGACTAGGGAATCATACATCGGGAAATTTTTGTGGAGAATTACCTTTCACATAAATCCTCCAACAACCCTCCCCTCCCCTATGGATTCGAATAATTATTGGGGGGAATCAATGTTATGTAGAAAAGTTGTGGGAAATTAACTAATTAAAAATACTCACAAGTATTTTATACATACTTGGACTGAGTATTTATTACTTCCTGATGGGTATTTTCGATGGGTATCTCTGATGGGTATTATAAGTAGGAATTTTTGATGGGTATTCCTGAGGGTATTTTTTATGTCGATTTTTTGTGATCGGAAAAAATGTGGGGAATTTTTCGACAGGGAATTCCGTAGATACTCCCCCTCTCATGGATTTGAAAGTATTATTGAGTGGGGAATCACATATGAATTTTTGTTTGTTGGGAAAATTATTTCACTGAAGTATTTTTCTTTGAAATATTTTATGGGGAAGTACACATCAAAATATTTTGTGGGGAATTATGTTTCACAGAAATCCTCTAAAAACCCCTCCCCCATGGATTTCGAATAATTAATGGGGGAATCAATCTTACTTAGAAAATATGTGGGGAATATGTGGGCAGAATTTATGTGAGTGCAGTTTAGAAATAACTTATTCTGAATCAATCCTCGGGTCGGTATTAAATACTTTTGATTATTTTGTCACCGGTATTTTTACCAGTTATTTCTTTGTACCTGTACTCATTGTACCCAGTAACGAAAAGTAATCATAGGACTCACACTCACACTCACCTCTAGTTTTCAATTGAAGATTTACATTTTAATATTTTTTGTAGCTGTACGGCGTACGCATTGTAGTCTGTACCCAGTAACGAAAAGTACTCACAGGACCCACCTCTAGTTTACAATTGAAGATTTACATTTTAATATTTTTTAAATTTTTGTAAGTATCAAGTTTAATTTTTTTTTTACTAACGTAATAATTGATACATCCTGAATCACTAAGGTAAACCTGAATTCATGCAATTAATCAGATAACATGAGTCACAAGTGAAAATCTCAGCGTTTCACAACTGGAATAAACATCAATGATCATAGACGATGCGATTTTCACCGCGTTAGTTCGATAAGGCCCTGCTTCAAGAAGCAGGGGACAAAAAATTGGTTTATAGACTCATTTGAGTGCTCCCCTCCACGGAAATCTTTAGTAAAAGGCGAAAGATTTATTCGTTATTGAAGGGAAACCAGAGTAACATTAGAAGGAAAATTCATACCATATACCAGCATCTAGGAAGCTTTCAAATGCGGACTGCCAACGGAAGTAGCGCCATCTATATTTCAATTGCTGAACAATATTTTACAAATCTACACACTACTCACCCGTGCATGTCTTCAGAGGAGATACCACAATAATGAAATAATAAATATTAATACATATTTTTTAACTAAATGGAAATAATTTTTTTCAAAAAATAAATTTATTTTATTAAATAAATAATTATTTTATTTAATAAATTTATAAATTTATTTTATTCATTATTAAATAAATTAATAATAATAATGAATAAAAGTTACCATTTAATTTTTGGCTACACAATAGCAACGCACTCAGCTGCAAAGATAAGTAGTCCCCAACTGAATAGTAAAAATTTTATGGATACATACGGTCAGTGGTTGAGTGGGCATAGCGCTTGGTTCTCACCCGAGCGTCGCGTGTTCGATTCCTCGGCTGGCTAAGTCCTCCATCACAACACAAGCAACATTTTCGGCTTTCTGTGGTGGTAGTAGGAGATTTTCAAACATTGTTGGGTTATTCGTAACCCGGGAATGTTTGTCTTTCTTTAAAAAAAAAAAAAAAACATTGAGGCATATACTTCAATCTACTCTAAAAGTAAAATAGTAGGTACATTTTTTGGAAAAATGTAAACAAGTAGATTAGTCATAGCAAATGATCGTCCCGGCGGCAATAAAAGTATATTCTTAGGTATATAAATAAGTAAGCTTTTAATTAAGCAGCAGACACATGTCAGCGCTTTATTAGCAGCAGACATATACCTGGATGGATGACGAACCTCGTGTTGGCACTGTTGGTGGACTCTCTCGCTGCAGCAGCTGGTCCAGTTTCTTCACCACCTAGGATTCTTGCTGCAGAGTCTCCATCTTCTATCTTCATGTCACCTGTTCCTGTTCTTCTTTTTACTTTACTTAACTTCACTTTATTTTGGTAATATTTATATTTTTTGTAATACCTGCATCAACTGTAAAGCGCCCCGAGGTGATAGCTCACAAAAGCGGCGCTGTAAGAATTGTCCAATATTATTATTATTATTATAATTATTAAAAACGCTAATGACATTAATTCATTTTCTATATCGGCTCCTACGTCGACTAACGTTTTTGTATAGGATTTTTTTTTTAATGCATGTACTTTAAAATTAAATCTTTTTGTTATATTTTACTAAACTAGTTACCAAAATTTACTGCCACTTAAAAAAATAGTATTAACAATTTAGTGTACAAACTTCAAACTTGGTTATAATTCATTAATTCTACAGCGATTACAAGTGTCTTAATTTTCGATCAAGTGACATTTGACAGTGACAGTTCAATCCAGTGTTTATCTGTGCTAAGAACTGTGACTGCTTATAGCAAAACTTTTACTGCCTATTACAAATAACGTAAAATAACAGTGAAACATCATCAACATATCATACATCATCAACATGAATAATACCTGTCAAAAATGTTCCGAACCAACACTTTCAGACGAGTCTATTTTTGTGTGCGTAACCTGCAAGGAGACATTCCATCTGCAATGTGGAGGTGTGACGGAAAGTACCTACCGTCGCCTCTCTAAAGAGCGGCGTGCCCTCATAAAATGTAAACAATGCATTTGTGTCACACCGACTGTCAAACCCAGTGGCAGTTCACTTATTGATAGTGAACTACTCGCCAAACTACTCGAACAAAACACGCAAATTCTTGCCACTCTAGCGGGGATGAGCAAGCAATATGAGGACATTCTTCTTCGCGTCCACGAGCTTGAGGACACTAATAACAAGCTTGAGAAAAAGAACACCGGCCTCGAAGCAAGAATTGAAGTATTAGAAAACCAAATGGAGCAAATAGACAGGCTAAATAGGTCTAAAAACGCTGAAATCAGGGGGATCCCGGAAAATAATGGGGAAAACTTAAATAACCTCATATTCAACATCCAAAAAACTACTAATTCAAACGTGGAAATGAACAAGATTGACGCAGCTTACCGCATCTCCCAAAAAATACCTAAAGACCAATGTAGGCCCATAATCATATCATTTAAAACCAGTATTGACCGTGATGTTTTCCTGTCAGACATAAAAAAGTTCAACAAACAAGCTAACAATAGAGAGGAAAAACTCAACACCACCCTCGTCGGAATTGCAGGACCTCGCTCTCACATATACGTCTCGGAACACCTGACTTTTCGTGCGAAACACTTGTGGTTCCTTGCACGTAAGGCTACACGGGAAAACTTATATAAATTCGCCTGGACCCGTGGAGGGCAAGTGTACGTCCGTAGAGATATTGGAACACCAGTCATTATTATCAATGACAAAAACAAACACATCTTATCTCACACACCCAATAACTTGTAAAAGAACTGTAACTATTGTATTTATGTTTATAAAATATTTTTTACTTTACTCAAAATTCATTAACATCACTATTTTAACTATTAATCTCAACCTATTATATGAAACAGAAGGGCACAGGTATATGATTACAGGGGAATTTAAATTATTTAATTTGTATTTCTCTAGTTTTCTTTTATCTCTTTACCCAAACACTACATTTAGTTTTAGCATTAACCAATATAAATCTTGTACTATGTATCTTCAATTCATAGTTACACTATATGCCTGCTATAATTATGTAAAATACTTACAACAACTAAATCCCTATAACACCTATGTACTTTACATGCTTATGCTTATGTTTTATTTTCTCTATATACTTATATTTTATATGCTTTATATGCTTATGCTTTATATGCTCGTGATATATACTCGCAACAACTATATGCATACTCTGTATACTTATGCCAATGTTATGCATACTTTTCACGCTTATGTTAAATATCCGCAACAACCAAATCCATATATCACTGGTATACTTTATATGCTTATGTTTTATTTTCTTTATATGCTTATGTTTTTTAATCTCTTTAAGCTCATGTTTTATTTTCTCTTTATGCTTATATTTTATATTATTTATATGCTTATGTTATGTATTATTTATATGCTCATGTTATACATTCGCAACAGATATAAGTACACTTTATTCACTAATAGACACGATACCGATGTAATTATAATAACGGAGCGTAATTCTTTTAATTTAATTCTTCATAGTTTTGGCAAGCTTATGGATGTATGTGCTATCAATTCCTCTAAATGAATTAAAATTAATTTTAAATGGATGATTTTATAGCTAGCCAAATAGAAAATTTCTACAAAATCCATGAATACGAATGTGCAAGCACAGAGACATGTAATGAATTTTTCCCACACAAATTTAACGGTTTATTCATATTACACCAAAATATTCGTAGTATGTTTCAAAATTTTGATGAATTTATTATTAAAATCAATAATCTAATATTACAACCAGACTGTATAATATTAACAGAGACATTTACAAATGATGAGTCACCAGCCTTTCAACTTCCTAACTATACATACATCCCAACTAAAATAAATATCAATAAAAATAGTGGAATCGCAATATTCGTTCACACCAAATTCAGTATTGTCACGACTTTAGAACACCCAATATTACTGACTAACTGTATTCAAATCGAAATTAAACTCGATAAATATATTTACCACATAATTGCCATTTACAGAACACACGAATCAAATATTTCACATTTTATAACTCAACTGAAAAATATATTACTACCGCTTAAAAATAAAACCTGTTTTATCGCGGGTGATTTTAATATTAACATTAACGAAAAATCAGAAAATATTTTCAAAAATGAGTTTCTAAATTGTATGACTGAATTAGATTTTAAATCATGCATAAACAAAAATACTAGAGAAATGCACGGACAAAAATCGTCTTGCTTAGATCATATTTGGATAAACATAAAATTACAAAACCTATATAAAATCAAAACAATGATTTGGTAAACGAATATTACTGACCACCACACTTGCTTATTATTGTATGATAATGAAATAAAATCACAAATTAAGGCTCCAATTACTATTAAAAAAACCACAAATATTGCCACTTTAGAGAAAAAATTGAAAGCAGAAACTTGGTGTACGATACTACAATCTAACGATGTCGAACAATGCTCAAATATGTTTGAAAAACAAATTATGGATCATATTGAAACCTCCACAACAGAGGTCTCATTATACACGAATTCAAAATTCAGACGTATAAAACCTTGGATCACTTGTGGCCTAATAAAATCTATCAGAGAAAAAGAAAGGCTATATAAAAATACAATTAAAAATCCACACGATGAAAATGCTAAGATAGTTCTCAAAAAATATAGAAATAAATTAACAGCTTTAATTAAAAAAAGTAAAGACGACTACTTAAAAAAAATAATCTCTACTTCAGAAAACAATCTAAAAGTTATTTGGAAAACGGTAAATTATGCAATTGAAAATAAGAAAAAAAATAATTCTATAAAATATTTAAAACATGAAAATAATATCATAGATGTATCCAAAGACCCAAAACTAACAGCAAACATTTTTAATTCTTACTTCTCTAAAGTAGGAAACAATCTCGCTGATAAAATCACTAAATCTGTACACACACCAAAAACTATAACAACTAATACCCAAAAACAAAATACACTATCCACTTTTAAAAAAACTACCGAAACAGAAATACAACTTGTAATAGAAAGCATGAAAGACGGATCCTCTCCAGGTTTTGACCACATTTCTGTGAAAATTCTTAAAGAAATGAAAATGTATCTACTGAAACCACTAAACCACCTTATCAATCTCAGTCTGACTAAAGGCATATTCCCAACAAATTATAAAAAATCTATAATATCCCCTATCTTTAAAACCGGCGACCCGCAAAATGTTTCAAATTATCGACCGATATCACTAATATCGAATATAGCAAAAATATTTGAAAAGATTGTGAAAAAAAGGGTTGTTGATTTTCTAGAAAACAATAAAATATTACATTCCAATCAATTCGGATTCTTAAAAACAAAAAGCACACAAGATGCAATAGCAAATGTAACATCATTTATATACTCTGCACTTGATGAAGGAAATAAATGCGCAGGAATATTCATAGACCTAAGAAAAGCATTCGATAGTATCTCACACGCAAAGCTTATCAAAAAACTGAAATTAAATAACATCAATGATAAAGCCGTCCAATGGATAGAAAGTTATTTGAACAATCGTGCACAATTTGTTAAAATAAATGACCAAACTAGCGACCAAGAAACATCAAATTTTGGTATCCCACAGGGCACCGTGCTTGGACCAATATTGTTCATTTTGTATGTAAACGACATATTTATTCAACCATTGCATGGCCAAATTATCTCTTACGCTGATGATACAGTCCTTATAATAAAAGAAAAAACTTGGGAAAAAATTAATCTAAAAGCTACAGAAGACATAAATAATCTAAAAATATGGTTTGACAATAACCTCTTGTCGTTAAACAGTGATAAAACATATGTCATTCCTTTCGAAATTAACTCTAACATTGTACCTCCAAATCTTCAAATATTCTTACATAATCATTCTCTCGCACAACACGATACTAATCACTGCCAACAAAAATGTTCACTTCTGAAAATAGCGGATAAAATTACATATCTTGGAATAATCATAGATAAAAACCTAAAATGGAAAGATCACATCGACCATACAATAAAAAGAGTTAGGAAGTTAATTCATATATTCTTGCGGATACGAAACTTTTTATCAACGAAAAACCTATACTCAATATACTACGCATTAGTACAGTCTATTCTTCAGTATGCCATTATCAGTTGGGGAGCAGCTTACAAAACTAATCTGACCCCCATAGAAATTGTTCAAAAACTAATAATAAAAATTATACTAAAAAAACCTCCAGACTTCCCAACTGACAGCATATTCGAAGAATTCAAAGTTCCAACATTTAAAAACTTATTTATAAAAAATTCAATTATACAAATTATAAAAGAAAAAGATAAATACGCATTCATAACTGAAAATCGTACTAGACTTAAACATGTATTTGTGTGCCCCAAATTAAACACTTCTTTTGCACAACACCATTATACTCACCAAGGAAAATTCTTTTTCAATAACCTACCAATAGAAATCAGAAGCATTAGGAACAAAATTCAATTGTTGAAGTCCATCAAAAAGTATTTTAGAGAATGTCACACTAAAAATCTTACTTGTTTTTCTTCTTACTGAATACATATATGTTTACATATTTTAGTTAACGGGTCTGATTGCCATGTGTCTATATTACCTACACATACATATATATTGAAATACATGATTATAGTAAATGGTAATTATAATTAAATGAAATGTATTAACTGTATTAACTGCATTGTATTAACTGTACACGTGACTTTATTTGTACATAATATGTGAAATGTTAACTCTTCTTCCATCCACAAGCTAAGGCTTTTAATGGAAGACCAGTAAAATTATAATATATAATTGAATGTTTCCTGAATAAACCTTAATAAATAAATAAACATTTAATAAAAAAAAAATAAAAAAAAAATAAAAAATAAAAAAAAAAATTAAAATCATCAACACTAATAAACAATTACAAGTGCCATGCAGATGAATAAGTTTAAAAGTAACATCAAAATACGGTTTGCTAAACATGAAGAAGAGGAAATTATAGAAATTGTAAAGACAGGTACAAAAATACAATAGAAATTAACAAAATTTGAAAGATAACACACAAATATGGTATAGATAGGTACATCAAAGTATACATGAAGATGAGGAAATTATAAATGTTTGGAAAACAGGATAGGTCCAAAAATACGACGGAAATAAACAATTTAAAAAGACCACAACTATGGCATTCACCAAAATATACATGAAGATGAGGAAATTATAAAAGTTGTGAAAATAGTATAATTCCAAAAATACGAAGGAAATAAACAATTTTAAAAGACAACACACTAATATGGCATTCACCAAAATATACATGAAGATGGGGAAATTATAAAAGTTGTGAAAACAGGATAATTCCAAAAATTCGAAGGAAATAAACAATTTTAAAAGACAAAACACAAACATGGCATTCACCAAAATATACATGAAGATGAGGAAATAATAAAAGTTGTGAAAATAGGATAATTCCAAAAATACGAAGGAAATAAACAATTTTAAATGACAACACACTAATATGGCATTCACCAAAATATACATGAAGATGAGGAAATTATACAAGTTGTGTCGATTGGTGTCATTTATATGTATTTACCATGTTATTTAATTATTACCATTCATCAAAATATTAATACGGAAACATATGAATCTCTTTACTGAGGTTTAATCCACTTAGATTTCACCGTTTATCCGATATTTTTAGGTTCTATAAATTTCGCATTTTATGGTAAGCGATCGCTCAAAACGTTTTTGCAAACTTAGCATAGTATGCCAAAAATCGCTCGAGTGGTTAAAAGGCAACATCGATATATGGCTAAGTAAACATGAGGACGAGGAAATTATAAAAATAGGAAGACAACATAAGAATTAGTAACACCAACAAAACAACCGAGTCAGCCTCGGAACAGGAATCACTAGTGAACAGGCGAATAAAAAGAAACTCATCATAAATGTAAATATCTAAAATAATTATTAACAAAAAAGCTTAAATTGACACCGAATTAAACATTTATTATAATAAATAATGTTATGGTTGTTTTCTTTATTATAGGTACGATATCAAGTCACTTTGCGCGTAGGCAACAATACCTACTATTATGTAATACATAATATATTAACTCTCCAATACAACAGAATTTGGCTGAATTTAAACGGGCTTTAAAAACAAAATTATTTAAAAAATCTTACCATTCATAAATCTGAACTTCTTTTCGATATTTTATAATAAGCCATATTCGAAAAGTTCCGGTAATTGTTTGGTTTCGGTTGCCTCCTTGTTGTACCTTTTAAAATGTCTGCTCAGAAGATTCTCATTTCTGAGCACAAACTGCCTCCTGTTTTGTATTATGTTTATAGTTTTAGTATTCTTGTTTTGTCCTGTCCTGCTGTTATTGTTATTCTTTTGTCATTATATTTATGTCATTTGTATAAACAGTAGGATATTTAGTGTTATAATATTAGATCTGTATTGGGTAAGGCGCACTGTAGGAATAATTTTAAGAACATGACCACTAATACTAAATTACCGTTTTTAAGTTTGTTATAGTTAAGCGCACTTGAAGTGAAATGACACTAAACTGCGCTATTTAAATGCCATGTTATTATTATTATTACACAGTCTTGGTAACAAATACAAACAATATAAATGTATTTGACAATAATTTGAACTCGGCAAACTTTAAACTAAGTATGTACGAACTATTTCTACTACCTACTTTGTAAACTATTGTCAACAACTAATTTTATACCTTCTTATTATCACTATCGTTGATTTGGAAGATTTTGGCATTTCTCACTTATTTGTACTCTATCATACCTATATTTTTAAAATCTTATATTTTATTGTAACCTATATTTTGGTAACTGTGATATTTTTGTACGTAACCTATATTTTGTTAACACTGATTTTTTATGTAATCTATCATTTTACCCCTATAAAGACATTGACAAAGGCCAGTTGTTTAACAGAACTTGAAAAAAGTTCAAATAGTTTCAAGTTCTGTAATTAATATAAAAATTGAAAACCGCATTCCTTCCTCATTTTCGTCAGTCATTTTCCCAGTCAATCACTCTTCCGACTTAGCCCAAAGCATCTCGTAAATGTTTGATAATTTCCTGTTAATTAGCGGTGCCCCGGCTGGCCAGTGGCGCGGGGCCCCGATGGGTCCGGGCCGGGGCAGACGGGGCGAGGGGCAGTTCCCATGGCCACTGCGCATAGGGCGGGGCCGGGCCAGCCGAGGACTATAACTCATGGCGGGATGGTAGTCCGCCCGCTCAAGCCATGGACTCGCAACCAAACACGAACTAATATTAAAATGTATTAATTAGATGGGATCAATAAAATAGTCACAAAACATCCCATCACCCTAAGGACCATAGAAGGGTAATTCATTTGGGAGGCAGTTACGGGTTCATATCTCACCCTCGGACACATTGACTCCTAGATTCCTACCGATTCATCATGCCTTTTTCCTTCCCAGAACTTTCTTTCCTTACTTTACTTTAAAAAACAACCCTCAACACAGAATGCCAACAAACGAAACAGGACTCGAGGTAAATAATTTTAAGAAGGAAGACTTAACGCACTATCTCTGCACTGTAATGAGATACGGAGTCGAATCCAAGTTGATATAATGTTTTTTTAATAGTAACATTGTGGTATACAGTAGTGAATGGTGCAAGTTGGGGACGCCCGAGAAATACATAGCACGATCAAGTGAAACAAACACTTTTAGTAAACTTTTTCAATTTTTTAGAATTATATTATTTCCACCTTAAAAATAGACCCAGTTTTCAGATACCTACATTAGAATTCAAAACCTCCAAACTTTACTACGAACCATTATGTACCTAACTCCAAGCAACGCCGGGTACACGAAAACTGGCTAATAATAAATCTTAATCATCATCAACATGCGTTGGATTTGGCCTCCTCCACAAATAATCTCCAATGAATGCGGTTCCTCGTCATTCGCCTCCAGTCCTCATTCATTCGCTCCAATCTTCTTCTATCCAGTTCTTCACCGGTCTGCCTTTGGGTCGTTTGCTCGTCATTCGTCTCCAGTCCCATTTCATTAGCTCCAATCCTCTTCCATCCAGTTCTTCCCCGGTCTGCCTTTGGATGCGGTTCCTCGTCATTCGCCTCCAGTCCCCATTCATTTGCTCCAATCCTCTTCTATCCAATTCTTCCCCGGGCTGCCTTTGGATGCGGTTCCTCGTCATTCGCCTCCAGTGTTCATTCATTCGCTCCAATCTTCTTCCATGCAGTTCTTCCGTAGTCTGCCTTTGGGTCGTCTCCTCTCGAACATACACTTGGTCATAGTTTTGAGTATCTTATCAACTGGTATTTTTTCAATTTGTCCAGTCATTGGCAGTCTTTGTGACCTACGGAATCTATTGATGCTCTCATGCTCAATTATATTTTCAAGTTCATGGTTAATTTTAATTATGTACGCTTCATTTTCTAGCATAGGTTCAAAGATTTTGCGTTCAAAGACTGCTAAAATAAGACCTAATAAAATTATAAAAATCGTGATGTGTTGAGGATCCCTCCGGAGCATGTGGCCGTCATATCAAGGCGATCAGAGCCGTCACGCCCCCGCGAGAAGAATGCTTCCAGCATGCCATCGGGCCCGCCCACCGTCCGCCGTCCACCGCCCAACGGTCATCTCCGGTAGTCTATAATTATGGAGGAGGGCTTCATACGTGATTTTTTCCTCGGAGTTTTTTTCCCTCCCGATAAGATACATCCTCGCATATAAGTCTGCCCGGTGCCCGCTGCCCGTGCAGCATGCCGGCCCTATGTTCATTTATCATTCGTAGTTATTTTTTTGGCTTTTGTTTTGACGTTGTTATTATGTTCTGTTCTCTGTTATGTGGGAGCAGAAAACCGTGGAACCATGTACTGCAGTCATACCTACATAAATATTATATGATAAGGCAACAGAATCTTGGGTACATCAATTGAGTTAATTGAAAAAAAAAAAAACAAAATATATCTCCGTGAATGTAAGCAATAAGGCTTTTATAGAAGTAAAAAAAACTCCAAATGTAGAAATTACACGGAGAAAACTTACTGATTTAAAATACTGTTAATTTATTTAAATATTGGACAGATTATTCGTTTAATGAAATATTAGTACATTCAGAATACATCGCAACACTTGTTCATTCCGCTGCGCTTATCTTGATAAATATAATGACGAAATGCGAAAATATTACAATTTTTATGAACACATATTTGTGTTTCACTGATAGTTTGTCAATTCATCCGTTAAAAAGCCTGCAGTCCCGTTTTTAACAGGAATACAAATAATTAGACCAAATTTTTAATGAATTAGCAATATTTGTTATCGTACGTAAGTTTTCTCCGTGGCTTTATGTAAAGGAGAGGAGAGAGATTTGATTGATGAAATTTTGCACACCTGACCTTTAAAACAAGGGGAAAGTCACTGTCCCCAAAACCTTCACACTTGATATTCTATTATATAAGAGGAAAATTACCATCTATATTTGATTTAGAAAAACCCTGAGTAAATCCCGAGCAACACTATTGCAAAAACTCAGCCAGTTGAACGGCAGATGTTTCAAACGGTTTGGCGATACCTTCGATTAGGCAAAACAGCTGTCAAACTTATAATATACTAAAACATATTCGTTTTTGTCCAAAAAAGAAAACCAATCAGAAGTTATGTAAAGAATTTTTTCCAAACTTTAATTTTACAATAATAATTGGATTACTTGTATAGCGTAATTTTTGTGAAAAAATCACTAAAAGGGCTCTGTACCACTTATTACGAATTCCTAGTCTCTACATAATTTTATTATTTACAAACAGATTTAGAAAAAACATATATATTATTTACAAATAGATACAGAAAAATAAGACTGCACTCAGAGGACACTATAGTAAAAACATTGGACGTTAATTTTTACATTTGCTATTTTTCTATCCATTACTAATGATATTACATTTATTAGAAAATTAGTGACAAGAGTGAAGAGTTGATATTTCTTATAAAAGACTGGGAATTTATGACTCTTTAGGAGAGGAGAATTTTAATGAAATGATCTTAAAAAGCTTACAAAAAATAGTAAATTTAATTTAGATAATAATTGAACCAAATCGTGATTGCTGTTTATATGTTATTATTCTTTATTCAACCGGATTGTAGCTAAGTGGTCGAAAGCGTCGGGCTCGCACCCAAGCGTCGCTGGTTTGACCCTCGGCAAGTTAAAGACATGAAATAGAAAGCTAAGTCCTCCATTGCACCAATTATATTAATTTTATTATTATTTTTTTAAATTTAGAATTCAATAAGAAATTTAATATTTATTAATTAAAGAAGGTACACGGAGAAAACTTACCGTTAAGAAAATATTGCTAATTTATTAAGAATCTCTTCAAATAAATCGTTATCCGGTTAATAACGGGATTGCAGGCCCTTAACGAATGAATTGATACGTTTCCTGATAAACTTTTACTGAAACACCAATGAATTGTCACGGTATCAAAACACGTGTTTATAAAATTCATAATATTTTCGCATTTCGTTATTATATAGTAGGTATTAAGACAAATGCAGGTGCATGAAAACGTGTTCCGATATTATTTTACGAAGTAACCAAAGGTTTATCAGGAAGCGACCCGCAGTCCCGTTATTAACCGGATTAGCAATAATTTTAAGAGATTTTTAATAATCAGAGATTCTCAAGTTTTTTGTGTAATTTCAACAACTCTTAATCCGCCGCATTCCCAATTTCGATCGATTTATAACAAGTTTCTCTTTTACTCTTTAAGTTTTTTAAAGATAATAATCATACATGTGTTTTGCCGAAACGTTAATTATAAGAAATTGCGTCGATAGGAAAAAATCGCAAAGTAAGCTCCTAAAATGATTAAAAACACGTTTTGTTCTGTTATTTAATATGTTATAGGCATGAAAAAATTCACAGTGTGTCTTTAAATTTAACTAAAGCATTTGTCGAGAAATTTTTACCCTATTTCAGACTTGTGATGTCCCGAAAGAAAACAATCATCTATTCTGAATGCAATTACTAATGTATCCAAATTGACCATGGTAATAAATTACATCTTTGCGATTCTTTCAAGAATAAAGAAACCATCCTGTCACTTCGAATGCAATCAACGATGTTCCCAAAATTTGTTTTGACAGCATCGCTATTCCATTGTAAGAATATTATGTACTAAATACACAATTTGGCTGTCCTGAAACGGGAATCCTTCCCAGTTGGACAGACAAAGGTTCATTTTGTTATGTATTTTTTGTAATTTATATATATAAAATAAAATAAATAAATTAAAAAATAAATTTCAAACGAGTCGTGTTTTATTAAATGTTTTCACCATTTTTGCTTAATTATTGTCGTTTTTTAATATTAGCGCGCTCCCTCTAACATTCGTATTTACATATCTCCCTTTCAAACCATCTTTGAACGCTTACTACGGGCCTTAACAGTGGAATTATGAGAATTGTTAAAATTGAGGGAATTTAATTTGGCAGAAATAGTTCAATTGGTAGACGCCAGTCTCGGTAAGATTAGAGGAACTGGGTATGGGTCCCAGTTGCTACCGTTACTTTTTTTATTTTCTGTGTCTTTATTTCTTTAATTTTTTAAATCAAAGTTAATGATATTATCTTCTTCAATGATTAAATTACAGTGATGTTTAAATAAGCTTTATTTTATTTGAGACACAAACAGGACATTTAAAGTACATTCTTGTGGTTAGTATAAAATAAATTTACAAACAAATATAAATGTCCCTAGACTAATGTGTCTGCAGCAATCACGTTTGCACATTCACTGAAGAAAACACAACAATAACAGTATTTTATTATATAAAGCTTAAAATTACAAAAATTACAAGACATAATAATTTTAAAAATATGTTTAAATTAGACATATAATAGAAAATATCAAACCATCAAAAATCAACAAACAATATTTGTTTTTATTTTTTATTATTTAGGTACAGAAATCGTGGAGATATATTTTGAAGAAAGTTATATTATTTACGAAAATATCTATGCAAGCATGTGTTATGGGAAATAGGATTAAAATAACCAGTGTTGTTGGTAAAAATTTCGGTCCAAAATATGTTAAGGTTTCTAGTGAATTTGGGCTTTGCGTTTCACATGATTAGATGGACTATGTTACTATCTACGTGATTATTCACAATTTTGTAAAGCATTAAGAGGTCATTTATGTTTCGTCTTTTAACTAGACTCTCTAATTTGAAATGTGTAAGTCTTTGTTCAATAAGTTAATCCTAATAAATATAAATTTATTCCTATCAAGTTACTCCTAGCCTGCCAAGAGATTGGAGAAGAGGAATTTGATTCGTCAATTTAGCTTATCAAGCAAAAAATAGACGAGACTGCGCATGAAAACCTCACAATATTTTTTATAGTCTAGATTTTAGCAAACACCGGAAATCGTAGCATCCTTCTATATAATCAATAAAATCAACCGATTATAAAAAACAATGTTTTGTTTCTTTATGTCGACCCCAACCGTGGTGCATTATGGGCCATTAGAGATCCCGCCCGTAGACCGTAGGGCCATGAAAAAGCCTAAAACCACACTGCTCTAATTGGCGCGTATTACTTGCCAACAACCGTAATAAGAATTCCGTCTGGCCGCGATGTGTGCCCTGAGAAAGGAGACCGATTATTTAATCGAACCGTAATCGCTGACAATTTACCAAATCGACGGATCGATCGACGACCGATTTGTATTGACGATATAGGGTGATACTAAAATGCGGCAGGAATTTTAATTCCATCATTTTCGACCATATCTGAGATCTCCACATTTTAACAACGTCGTTCAAGAAAATATTCAATAAATCAGTTTTGTAATGGTCGTCAGTGAAGGTTTTCTCTAAAGTTGGTATGTTACAAGACAAACTTGCACTATAATTTGACCACACCATTTGGGCTCGCTATTCAAATTCCATGCTAAAAAAATGCACGAGAGGGCAGTGCAACTATGGGACTTTCTGTTTGTTTTTTATTTATTTTTTTTGTAAAAATTAAAAGCAAATCTTATTATTATTAACAAACTAGCTGTAACCGTCACGCATTGCTGTGGCTCAGTATCTCTGTGCAGATACAGAAACTATAGCGCATGCTGATTTTACGTCCAATAGATAGCGCTGTTTTAAAAACAGTAAAAAACTACTTTTAAAACATTGTACACACAAAACATAATATCATGGTGATTTAAGTATAGTAGTGGTATATCTTCTTCCTCACGATGGTGTCCTGTGCTGAGGCGGACTAAAGTTATTCAATACTATTTTATTTGTCTTCTATGTCGTTTTTGAGGTTTTTTGTTAGTTTTTCTCTCTCAGCCAGATCCTTATTCTTAATTAATACTCATTTAACTCAGTTTCACTGTTTAAATGTGGTTGTATAACTTGGAATGTTTTTTATGTTTATTTTGAATCGATCTTGTCTAATGAATGGTTCCATGATAACTTTCATAAACTCAACACAGTGACAATTCAACACACCTTTAAAAGGTGATATAAAATCATTAAAAGTGATGAAAAAGAAAAAAAATAAACCTAACCTAACCTAACCTACTTAACCCAGTTAATAAAGTTTTTGTTTCATCACTTTCCATGACTTTATATAACTTTTTAAAGATGTGATGATTTATCTGGTCACCCTAATGAATACGCCGTCTAGTTGAGGATTCCGTATTTTTAATAGTTTATTTTGGCATACATTTATTTTACATTTGGTAAATCAAAACTATTAAAAATTTCGGAATGGTCTTTATGATTCCTTTTTTAATTGTATTCAGGTTATGTATGTACTTAGGACGGGTTGTTTTACAAAATTTGAACAATTCTTCAAATTTCAAAATTTTTTTTCAAGTTCTGTGAAGGTTACATTCAAGTTCTATTACTATATCATTATTGGCCAGGGGCTTTGCAGAACTTAAAAATCAACTTGAAATTTGATGAATTCTTCAAATTCTCTGAAACAACCCGTCCTTAGATGTAGCAAATACCCATCTGATAATTCCATATTCGATTAGTAAATTATAATTAAAATCATACCTATGATTGGATTAGTGAATATTTAACCTTAGGAAAACGTGGTAGGTATTACCGATACTGGTTCATGTCCGTGTAAATAGGATGATGTACTTACCCAACAATTCCGGAAACATTTTGTTGTTGGTATGTTTATTTTGTCATAACTTTTTGGGCATCCTGTCGCCCCGTTTTGAAAATGACCCCAAAAGGCCGGGACTCCAGCCATTATACCATTACGGCCATCCTCAAAACCAGGAAATTATAATCATTTTGTAAACGGTGAGGTATGGTCGTCCACTTATAGCGGCCGGCGCGGGCCCCAGTGGAGCCTCTTTGGATCCCCTTATCAGAGCCCCCTCAGCCGGGCCCCCTAACTGTCCTCTCTGCAGACTGGAGGCCCAGTAAACGCCTTCTGAAATTATCATGTTCAACATTGAGGCAGCGCGGGTCAGATGTTTTTACGACGTTTTTCTAACAGCTGCGCCAATTTTAGTGATGGATGTGAATTATTATGGCGAATTGTAAGGAGTACTGAACTGGAGAGATGGGTGCGGGTATTAATATGTTAACCGGCGTAAAAGCGATAACACATCCCGATCTGAATTTTTAAAGTATGGCGTCATTTTCAGACGTCAGTTTCGGAGAATTTGAACAATTCTTCAAATTTCAAACTTAATTTTCCAGTACTGTAAAAGATTTTTTCAAGTTCTGCTATTTGTTATAGTATATTATCTTTGTTCTAGGGACCCTTAAAAATATCTTAAACATCGAGTCAGTAATCACCGCATACCATGGATAGATACGTATACTCGATGATAAAATACGGAATAGTTTTTTGGGGAAACTCAGTAAACGCCAAAGATGTTTTTATCATCCAAAAGAGGTGCCTACGAAAAATTACAAACTCTGATCACCGGGATTCATGTAAACCAATTTTTTAATATCTTAGACAGTGACGGACATATATATAATGGAGTTATGCCTGTTAGTACGATCATCTCTAGAAAAGTTCCCACAAAAAACTCAACACATAAACACGCTACAAGGTTCACAGAAGCAAACAAAACTATTTTTCAAAAAGGACCACACTACATGGCCATTAAAGTATATATAAAGTATATTATACCTTCCACGTAGCATCAAACAAATAACCGACATACTTAAATTTAAATCAACACTAAAAACATTTCTTTTAAACAAATGTCACTACATCTTAAATCAACACCTTACATAAATTAAATACCTCTGTTTTTTTATTTTTTATTTTACATGCATTTGTTAACATGTAATTGTTGGGTTATGTAATATAATGTGTATTTGTTGGGTTAGCTGGAAGAAATAGGATGCAACCTATAAGCTATACCCTTTGTACTCTTTTTGTGCAATAAATATTTTTTTGAATTTTGAATGATATAATAACAGAATTTGAATAAAACTTTCACAAAACCCGAAAATAACATTTGAAATTTAATGAATTGTTGTATGAAATTCTCCGAAACAACCCATCCTAACTAAATTCAATTGAATGGAATAACTTTTAAATGTTATTCACATCAATATAATAATTATTAATCACTGAAGCAGACGATAACCCGAACGAAACAATAAACGGGACCTCTGCCTTACCGGGACAACACTCTGACCACTGAGCTATTGAGACCTTATCATTCTTATTATTATTTAATCAATTACCAACATGATCCTCAATTAATTCCCATACTTTTAGTATTGAGTTCTACCCGAATATATTTGTAATTGTTTCCGATATAGTTACACGGAGCAAATGAGTATTTGTATTTTATTAAGAATCTCTTCAAATCATTGATAATCCGGTTAAAACGGGATTGAAGGCCTTTGGTTAATGAATTAACAGGTTTTCTGATCAAATTTTAGTACATTTTGAATACATTATCACGATGTCGGAACAAGTGAACGAACAAATATTATCGAAATGTACTAAAAGTTTATTTGAAAACCTGTTAATGCATTCGTTAAAGGCCTGCAATCCCGTTTTTAACCAGGTTACAATAATTTGAAGAAATTGTTAATAAATTAGAATTACTTATTAAAAAATCAGGTATCAAGCTCAGTGGTTACAGTGTTATCCCGATAAATCTGAAATCCTGGGTTCGATCCTCAGATGCGACTCTTACCTTTTTTATTTTCTGTGGCTTGTTCTGTTTCATGTTTTGTTTAGATTTATTAATATTATCTTCTTCAATTAATGAATAACCTAATGACTAACCTAGATAGTAATTTTGTTGTTTAGCGGCAACGAATGTTGAGATGTATACAATATTTATTCTTAAGTCTTTGACATACCGTTCCATCTTTGTCTATCAAGTAGTGTGAGTGTTGGAACCATGTCACATAATATAACCGTTCATTTCTTTCATCTAAAATCCAATATATAATTACGCTCCAAAAATCTCGTAATTTGAACTACGCCACATAATTATTAGGGTTGCCTCTGAAAATTTGACGTAGATACAACTATTATATCTGCCAGGGTTCTCTCTCTCTCTCTCTCTCGGGAGACGTGAACCTCGGAGAACAGTCCCTGTGCGTATATTGTGATGCACAAATGGGGCCTAAAGGAATTGTATAAATAATAAAAGAAATCAAGCAACGAAACACGTTGTAGACGAATGTACACTTCCACTTTTTATTCCGTAGGCACATCTATGCTGAACCAAGTGACTTGGGGTACCATCGTGCCCTCAACCAACTCTCCCCCACCTTACGAAGAAAAATAAAACATAGGAAAAGCTAGGCAGCTTTTTTTACTATTATATTTATTTATTTTTTTACTAATTTACTGTTAATTTAAACACCCCACTCCTACCCCTTCCACTCCTTCATCAATTATTATTCTTCTTCCGATTTGGGTTGGCCCCTTCTACATAATATATTAAACTTTAATTTACGACTCATCCTGATTATGAGAACATTGTTCTCGAAACATATACATAGTTTTGAATCTAATAAAGCTGAAATTGAAGGAAACGGAATAATTTGACTTTTAATAAATTCTATACTTTATCCACTCTTTCACACAATAGATTTGTTTAGATGTTGAGATACAAATTAGATGTCCCAAATACCAACAGTTGGAACAGTACAAAATTGCAGGTATGTACGAGCCTCCAGTATGTATGGTTCTACCTACGCGTACGAGGTAATCGCTATCGATTACCCGAGGTCGTTTCACCGACCTTATTCGGAGCACCGTGATTTCATCACCAAATTACACATAATGCGATGCGATGTGATGTGATGGTGGCTGGTGGCAACGAGTCATCGCCGATGTTGGCTCGAGTCTCGAGTGGTGACCTTGCGGGTTAAGCAGGCCGCATGATGAACGATGGACTAAGAGGGAGCGATGAAGATTGGTTATATTGTTGGTGGTAATTTTGCAGAGGTGTTATCGAAAATATATCCGCGTAGAGGTCAAGGAAGGAAGCAGGTAAGAATCAACAGTTTTATAATGTAGGAATATATATTTTTCAGATCGGAATAATATTTGGATGATTTGTGGAGCGCCGTTTGGCGAAAAATTACCTCAAGGACGCTGTGGTCACTGTAGTTTTTTAAATTTACTAGTTCAATAATTAATAAAGTAAATTATATTCGTTATCTTAATAATTCTACAATTTAAAAAAACGTTTATTTTACGGTTCACTTATCCCTAAACATAATAATTTAAAAAACATATTTTTTCATTATTATCTAATCTGTTTATATGGATCTTTTTTAGGTTTGTAGGTACCTGACAAAAGTTCCAACTGCTCCAAACCTGTACGTTATAAGTTTACCTGTATCCCAAATGAATAAATAATTTGATTAAAGTGATAAAAAATATCAAATTCGTCAGGATTCCCAAAAAAATATCAACACGCAGCAATTGTATCATTTGATAACAATCTGTCACGCGGAATAACACTAACCAAATGTAAATCAAAAATATTTTGGACACGCCATGAAGTGCTATTTCTATTATATGTAATTATTATGAAAACAATGGGAACACATTACACATGTTCCTAATTATGTAGAGAATACTGAAAACATGGATTGCGAGGGGTTTTCAAGTGGAGAGATCGCTCACCGATTACTCTACCGAAAATTGTACACAAAAAATAGCGTTTTCCGCTTATAAGGGTTTGAAAGATGGATCAATTGAAAATATTAACAATGGGCACCGCATAGCTTTACATATTATTAAAAAAACTAATTTTGGTGGTGTGTCTGTAACTCCGTGTCAATGACCTCTGTAACTAGGATGTGCTTTGAATTGAAGTGCATTACATCATGTGTAAAATTCGTTATTATTCGTTAATTCGCATGGCACAAAGAATAACAAATAATTATGAGCATATTGCCTGTAATGTTCATAAGAATTAAAAATAAATGCCGCCGACAGGAATCGAACCCGCACCTTCTGATTTTCGGTCAGGTGCTCTTGTAGCAGTTCAATCTTGCCTCGCTACAGAGATCCTAACACCTGTCAATACCTTGCACTGGTTGACGTGTTGCATGCTGTATTGCAACTTCGAGGGAGAGCTCGAGACTAGATTTGCGGGAGCACGAACGCCACCAACTGGAGTATTTTACGGGCAGCCAGCTGGGGACGTTGTGTCTACAGGAAGATACGAGCGAGCACTCGAGTCGACAAATTTTACGTGCAGCGATGAGGCCGTCAGCAAGTAGAATTTCTACCTTGGTCATCGTTTGCTCTGTTTATAAATTTAACAACGCTTAATGCGTAGTTTGGCGCCCTTCACACGATAATGCAGGTCAGATAATTCATGTCACCACACTATTGTCACTCTTCAATGTAAATATAAATTCCACCTGTGCGCTCAGTTCTTCGGACTGGCCGCTCACCCCTGAGATATAATTATAATGTTTAATAGAGTTCTCTTGTTCTATAAGTTGTAGGAATAAATGTAATTTTGGAAATTTTTTATCCCTTTTATTCTTACATACTTAGCAAATCCCCGATGTTGGTTCCTCTAGCCTTGTCAATGGCGGCCCACACGCGGCTGGTTTAGAGAATTATTTGAGGATGAACTCATTATTTGTAAGTATTTCAACAGTGGTTCAATCCTTTTCGTTTCACCACTAAGCTACGTCAGCTTATTCCCAAACCGCCAAATAATTCAATATGTACTTGTACATTCTTGTGAATTAAAGCGTCTTACTGTGAATTCAAGCGTCCGTCTTTCCTGTACACACTGACCCACTGATTCCTACCCATTCATCATTCCTTCTTCTTCCTCTCCTTCCTTTCCTTAAAAAAAAACCTCCACACAGCATCCCCAAAGATGACAAGATCCTGAGGGAAATACATTTTTTCTCACATTGTGTCTGCGCTAGTATAGATATTTTTGTTCATGTGCATTTGCGTTTCCACGCAAAAAATAATCCACTAATTTCTTAATTAATTCTATTTTCAGCTTGAAGTCCATTTCCATCAAGAAGTATGGAGCTTTTACTAAATCTAGATAAATTATACAGTGTATGCGGAAGTCGACGGAAACACTTACATGAGAATAATAAAGGCCGAAAAGATATATATAGGGTGGGACAGATGCCGGGTGTACAATAACATAAATATAATGAGATGCTTTAAGTGCAATGGATATAACCACAAGGCACTAGAATGCAAAAATCAAAAATCATGCTCTAAATGTGCAAAACAACATGACATAAAAGAATGCACAGATGATGGGGATATTCAGTGCATAAACTGCATAATAACAAATAAAAGATTGGGACTCAAACTTAATACAAATCACTCAGCTACAAGTAAGGAATGCCCAGTATATAAAAGAAAAGTTGAAATAGAAAGGAAAAAAATCGATTTTTTAGGCTGAAGGAACAGATCTTATACCTAAACATACAAAGCTTTATATCACACCATGAAGAGCACCAAATATTATTGGAGGAGAGAAAGCCACAAATGGTTATGTTAAGTAAAACTAAAAGTTCAGAAAAACTAAAAAAACACATCAGAATTAAAAAAATTTCGTGCCATACACATCCAAGTACATCTAAAGGAAAAACCCTACTCTCTTTTATGTACCTAAATGTCAGAAGCCTGAGAGGTAAACTAGATGACATCAAATGCTTACTGAAATCCACTAACTCGAACTTCAACATCATCCTCTTGTGTGAGACTTGGCTTAAAGAAGCGGACCTGAAGTACTTCAACTTAGAAGGATACAAACACGAAGCATCCTGCCGGCCGCAGGGAGCTGGACTTGGTGGCGGACTCTCTATTTTTCTACAAAATTCTTTAGAATACAATGTGATTGATAACACGTGCGACTCTGATAACAACTTTCTATGGATTCATGTAAGCAAGCTCAATCTTAAAATAGGATTAGTATATAAAAAACCAAATACTGTTTTCAAAGACTTCTTAGAGACACTTTCCTCTCAGCTAGAAACATATAAAAGAGGTATTATATTTGGAGACTTTAACATAAATCTACTTGACCCAACTAATACACACACTCGTAAATACACAAATACAATTAGTTTAAATAATTATATCATTTTGAACAAAATAAACAAAAAACACGCAACACGCATCACAGAAAATACAAACACAATCATTGATCATATACTCACCGACATAAAACTAGAATACTCATTAACGAACTGTGATAATTCAATATCCGACCACAATATTTTACTCCTTGATGTAATTCACACATATACTAAAAACACATCTATAAAGTCGTCCCGAAAATATACACATATTGATTTTGATAATCTAAAGAATGATATCATCCAAAATCCCTTTCATCTTAACATGAATGACGACTCGGTATTAAACTATGACAATCTTGTAAACTACCTCACAAATAAAATTAATTATAATAGCATCACTAAAATTAACACAAAAAACATAAATAACCCAGACTGGATAACCAAAGACCTTATAAAATTAATCAACAAAAGAAACAGATTACACCTGAAACTAAAAAAACAACCAAACAACACGTTATTGAAAACAGAATTCCTAGTAGTAAGAAATAATATTACTAAGAAAAAAAGAAACTTAAAACAAAAACACTACGGTGATCTTTTTAAAAAATGCGAAAATAACAGTAAAAAAACCTGGAAGTTAATAAACAACATCATACAGAACCAATCGAATACTTTTTGTAATAAATTAATCATTAACAACGAAACAGTCACAAACAACGTAGAGATATGCGACCACTTTAACAATTTCTTTTGTAACATTGGCTCCTCCTTAGCTAATAATATACACAACAAAATGACACACAATCTAGCCAATGAAATAACATTAGTGCATGATAGCATGGAATCACTATATCTTCAACCTACCACGGAATTAGAAATAAGTAAAATAATAAAATCCTTAAAACTAAATGCAAGCGCTGGTTATGATACACTCAAATGTAAAACAGTTCTAAGTCTCTCCACAGAATTGGTTCCTATTTTATCAAAGTTAATTAATCAGTGTCTTAAAGAGGGAACTTTTCCAGATAGTTGCAAAATTGCTAAGGTAATACCAATTCACAAAGGTGGGTCCAAAACGGATACCTCAAATTACAGACCCATTTCTATCTTACCAATCTTATCTAAAATCTTTGAACGTGTAATCTACGATAGATTAAACAACTTTCTATCAAAAAAATCATTCTTATATAAAAAACAATATGGCTTTAGGAAAAAATCAAACACACTTGCGGCAATAAATGACTTAATCAGTAAACTTAGAAGCAGCATTGATGGTGGAAATTATATTTTATCTATACTGTTCGGGCATAACGCAAAGAAATTATAATTATTTATTACCTACATCCTATTGTTCCCACCTTGCCATCGGGATATAGGGATTTGGTCCCCGGCGCTCGCTAGTACAATTTCTACCATCTACCGATACGCGTCTCGGGTCACATTTCAATGGACATTTCTTTCGTGGTCGATATCTAGTGACGGAAATAGATTAATACTGTGTGAGTTTGGTGCTTTCACGGAAGCTGTAAGGAGATACCAGTACAAGGTAGGACTTTCCTTTAATTCTGGTGGCATCCTCAAATTTCCTATTCCCGTTCCCGTATATCGATCAATTTGCACCCGACAAGACGCTAAAGTTTTTCAAGAGCTATCGAAACATTGGTCTTCAGCCGGATAAGATTAGTTTAATGCGTAGGAATTGTATTCAAATAGTAAATGGTTCAATAATCGTACGATTAAAAGATTATTTCAAGTAGTTATTATTTCTTACCGCGCGCCGCGGTTGTATTTCATAGGTGGGTAGTAATTTCAGTACATATTTCAAAATGGACAAGAATGAATCTAAGATTGGTTCTTTAAAGTTAAAAAGGCAAAGATTATTTGGGCGTATACAAGCCGCATATGATCTTATTAAAGATTTAAGTATAAGTTCAAAGTTATGTCAATTTAAGGCTAGAATGGAAAAAATCGAGTCGACATATGAGGAATTTCAAAACATACAATGCGAACTGTCGGACCTGGTTTCACTTCCCGAATTTGAGTCAAAAAATGATATTTTGGAAGTTTCCCGTGTTTTTGATGAATTGTACTTCGAGGTCACGTCGGCGCGTGACACTCTCGAGGCGAATAAGAATGGTCATAATGACTCATCAGGCGAGGAATTGCAGCGCCCGGGTCGAAGTTTTCTGGCACCAGAAATAAAAATACCATCGTTCAGTGGCCACATTAGAGATTGGCCTCCGTTTTTTAATTTATTTAGGAGTCTCGTTCACGAAAATATAGTTCTCACTAATATTGAAAAATTTCACTACCTACTAAGTTCTTTGAAGGGCACAGCATTATCCCTGGTTAAAACAATTCCAATAATACGAGAAAACTATGAATTAGCCTGGGAAACATTATTAAATCAATTTTCGGAGTCGAGAGCATTATTTATACACTATGCAAACTCTATTTTAAATTGCGATTTCACTAGCAATGTGGAGATATTAAATGGTTTACGTGAAAATCTTTCCGGTCTATACGAACTAAAACGACACAAATTATTCGAGGAATTTATTTGCCATTTTGTTTTACAAAAAATAAATTTGAATACGCGGCGATCCTTTGAATCTAGGATTGATAAGGATGAAATTCCGAATGTCGAAAAATTAATTGATTTCTTGGCAACGCAAAACCGCGTAAATATGCTTTCAGATTTAAAAGAAAATCGTAAGTCTAAACGGGTTCTATTTGTTAAAAATGATTACACGAAGAAAATTATTTGCAATCATTGCAAAGCCGATCACCACATTACAAAATGTAAAATATTTCTTGGATTACAAGTAGACAGTAGGAGGGACTTCGTCAAAAGAGAAAGATTATGTTTCAATTGTTTAAATCCACATCTAATTAAAAATTGCCGATCTAAATTTCGATGTAGAAGTTGTAACAAGTCACACAATACCCTTTTACATAGTGACGAAAGGTCACCTTCACCGAACCGCGATTCTGAAAACGAAAACTCAGCAAACTGTAATGCTGCGTACACAGTGACAAAACGCTCTATTTTACCTACCGCGCTGGCAGAATTCCTTGACATTTCAGGACGCAGAAAACGCGCCAGGATATTAATTGACTCGGGCAGTGAAATTTCGTTCATGTCTGAAAAATTATATAATGCTTTGGGATTAAAATCGAAGAAATGGTTAGGTACTGTCACTGGGGTCAATAATGCAATAGTCAACAATGTGCAAGGTTTAGTTACTTGTAAAATATATCCCATTCAGAATCACTCTTTTGTGTCAGGACAAGCGATAGTTATTTCAAATATTACGTCCAAGCTTCCGCCCGTTAATATGCATGAACCGTTTGAAGAATTCAAACAGTTGAAGCTGGCGGATCCAGATTTTCAATTTCCAGGCGATATCGACTTCTTAGTGGGAACTGACTTGATATCAAAAATATGGAGACCAGGATGTATTTCAAGCCGTAAATGTAATTTGCTGGCCGTGAATACAATATTCGGATACGTAGTCATGGGTTCATGTGTAGCACAAATGAAAGATGACACACAGGTTTTTGTGACGTCAGCTTTAACTGCAGTCGAAAACAACGACTTAAATTACGCGGTAAGACGTTTCTGGGAAGTCGAAGAGATTTCTAACGAAATTATTCACAATAAAGATGATAGTGAATGCGAAAAGATATTTAAGGCAACGGTTAAACGGGATATTTGTGGCAGATATGTAGTAGCGCTACCTTTTAAAAATAAATCGGAAGTAAATTTAGGAAGTACATATGATATCGCTCTTAAGAGATTATATAATTTGGAAAAACGTTTGTCGTTAAATCCAACCTTAGCGGAACATTATCGTAAATATATGAAGGATTTTATAGAGCAAGGCTTCATGTCAAGAGTTACCCAATCGACTGAGATACGGAATACCAATTACATTCCCCATCATCCGGTCGTGAAAAAATTTAGTAATGATATTAAAATTCGAGTGGTTTTTGACGCTTCCTGTAAATCAGACCGACAAATTTCTTTAAACGATTGTTTATATTCAGGTCCCAAATTACAAAATGAGATAGGACAAATTTTATTAAAGTTTCGTATATACCCGGTAGTATTTACTACGGATATTCAAAAAATGTTTTTGCAAATTCGAATAAGAGAAGAAGACACTAGCTATCAAAGGATTCTTTGGCGTTTTTCTCCTTTGCAGCCGGTAGGGCAATACACACTTAGCACAGTCACGTTTGGTGTGACTTCTTCGCCCTATTTGGCAATCAGAACTTTACATCAGCTAGTGCAGGATGAGGGTGCACAATTCCCAAAAGCTTCCAAGGCACTGTTGTCGGATACATACGTAGACGATATTGTTACTGGTGATTGGGAGCCAGACAGCGCCTTTCAGCTTCAGAGGGAGCTGAAAGAACTACTTGCGAAAGGAGGCTTTCAATTAAGAAAATGGATGAGTAATTCGCTGCCGGTATTAAAGGACATCCCGAGTGAACATCGGATACACTCAAGTGGTCAGGTTGTATTTAATGATGAAACATCTGGTTCGTTAAAAATTTTAGGCTTAATTTGGGATCCAGAAAAGGATACCTTTTCATACTCCGTGGAAGAAAAGTTAACGGTATTTTCAAAGCGTGCAATACTAAGCTGTGTTGCTCGCATATTCGATCCTATTGGATTAATAACCCCTGTGGTTTTCAAAGTAAAATGCCTTTTGCAAGAAATATGGAAAATCAAGATAGGTTGGGATGACTCGCTCCCTGAAAATATTATCATTTTGTGGCAAAATTTCTTAAATGGATTACCATCGTTACGTTTTTTACAAATACCTAGACATTGCAATACAATTAAACAGTCAAACTGTATTTTAGTAGGATTTTCAGATGCTAGTGAGTTGGGTTATGCTGCTTGTGTATATTTGGTTACGAAGGAAGCACACCCTAAAGTGACATTACTTACTAGTAAATCTAAAGTTGCGCCACTGAAGACATTGTCAATACCGCGCCTTGAGCTCCTGGGAGCTCATCTGCTTTCGAAACTGATAAAAATGACGAAATCGTCGATTGAAACTCTTATACCAATTACAGATATAATATTATTTTCGGATTCTACAATTGTTTTATCATGGATTAAGGCACCTCCTCATACCTTAAAAACATTTGTCGCGAACCGCGTAATTAAAATACTCGATCAAGTCGAGGACGCAAGGTGGTATCACGTTGTTTCAAAGGAGAATTTAGCAGATTTAGCTTCTCGCGGTTTATATCCGCCTCAAATAATAGATAATGAATTATGGTTTCAAGGCCCTCCGTGGCTAGTTCAGTCGTTACAGAAGTGGCCGTTAGCTTTACCGGAAACATTAAGGGTTGAACAATTGCCAGAGGTAAAGTCTCACGTCTCAACGGTTTATGAGCCGCATGACTATTTTAAGGGCCTAGGATTTTTCCGGTTTTCATCGTGGACACGTCTCGTGAACGTGGTTGCGTGGTCCCTCAGATTCATAAACAATGCTAGGCAACAGAGCAAGAGCGGTTGTAAGCGTGGAATTCTAACCTGCTCAGAAATAAACCACGCGACTATGGTCTTGTTAAAATGCGATCAGCAGTTTCATTTTCCTGCTGAATTCCGAAAGCTCAAAGGAGATGGGGTGACCACAGTGGCTTTTCAAAAATTAAATGTTTTCACAACGAGAATTTACTTCGCGTTGGCGGGCGGCTCTGCAATTCTCGTTTAAATTACAATACTAAGTTTCCAATAATCCTTGCGAAGAATAGTAAAATAGCTGAGCTTCTTATATTATATTACCATAATATATATTTGCATGCCGGATCACGAACCTTGCAGTTCCTGATTCAGCAAAATTACTGGATTATATTTGCCCGCAATAAAATAAAGAATTTAGTCTCAAAATGTGTGAGATGCGCACGATTGCGAGCCTTACCAACAACTCCTCTCATGGCCAGCCTGCCAGAAGCTCGTGTCACACCGAGTCGCGTATTCAGTTGTGTAGGGGTGGATTTAGCGGGCCCATATAGCATAAAGGAAGGAAAACGCAGAGGGGCTAAAACATACAAGGCTTACTTTGCGATTTTTGTTTGCATGTCAACGAAGGCGATACATCTCGAGGTACTCTCGGATCTTTCGTCTGAGGCCTTTATCGCTACACTTAATAGATTCGTTTCAAGACGGGGTATCTGTCAAGCCATTTATTCTGATTGTGGTACAAATTTCGTTGGGGCTAAACGCCATTTGATTGGAGCACAAAAATTCTTAAATAAATGTCGTGATGATGAACTTATAATGCGCACATGTTCGGAAAGGGGAATAGTATGGAATTTTAATCCTCCTTCCAGTCCCCACTTCGGGGGACTATGGGAAGGTAACATAAGAGTGGTAAAGAATCATTTAAAGAGGGTATTAGGAGATAGTTCGTTAACGTACGAGGAGTTTACTACTATTTTAACCAAGATTGAGGCCATACTAAACTCGCGACCGCTGTGTTCCTTATCATCAGACCCTGAAGACATTCAAGCTCTCACTCCAGGTCATTTCTTAATAGGTGAACCGCTAATTTCAATTCCCGAATATAATTATTCCGAGGTTAAGACCAACCGACTCAATCGCTGGGAACACTTGCAGAAAATCACGCAACATTTTTGGCAGCGCTGGAATACCGAGTACTTACAAGAGTTACAAAATCGCGTTAAATGGTACAAGGCTACACGTAACCTCCAGGTAAATGACCTGGTAGTCATTAGGGATACCAGGAGTCCTCCTTTAAAATGGCCGCTCGGCAGGATAAAGGAGGTGAAACCAGGTTCGGACGGGGTCGTTAGAGTAGCCTCAGTTCAAACCAACGACGGGGTATATCTACGGCCTGTGACAAAGCTTTGCCTTTTACCCATAGACTAAATAGTAACGTTCGTATATACTTTTTTTTTTGTATTTTGCACGTGTATTTTTAGTTTCGCGTGCATCTAGTTTGTAAGTAATAGACTAACTGTTAGGATTAAGTTTCTTTTCATATACCTACTGTTTTCATGTAGCTTATTTGTTTTTTTTTTTTTTTTTTTTCGGGTTCGACCAGTTTCGATGGGTATTGAAAAATTGTTAATTTTGGCGGGCGGTATATGTTCGGGCATAACGCAAAGAAATTATAATTATTTATTATCTACATCCTATTGTTCCCACCTTGCCATCGGGATATAGGGATTTGGTCCCCGGCGCTCGCTAGTACAATTTCTACCATCTACCGATACGCGTCTCGGGTCACATTTCAATGGACATTTCTTTCGTGGTCGATATCTAGTGACGGAAATAGATTAATACTGTGTGAGTTTGGTGCTATCACGGAAGCTGTAAGGAGATACCAGTACAAGGTAGGACTTTCCTTTAATTCTGGTGGCATCCTCAAATTTCCTATTCCCGTTCCCGTATATCGATCAATTTGCACCCGACAAGACGCTAAAGTTTTTCAAGAGCTATCGAAACATATACTAATTGACCTTCAAAAAGCCTTCGATACAGTAAGCCATGACATACTTCTCAAGAAACTCGAGAAAATTGGTGTAGTTGGTCCTGCTCTTAATCTTTTCAAATCATATCTTAGCAACAGAAAGCAATTCGTTAGCATCAATAATCAAAATAGCAACCACCTACCAATAAACTACGGAGTTCCGCAAGGATCCATATTAGGACCACTTCTGTTCCAAATTTATATTAATGATATCTCCCAATTAGATTTAAACGGTGATATTTTTTTATATGCAGATGATACTGCAATTTTCTACTGGGGTAAAGATTTAAACATCTTACTAAAAAATGCACAGAGTGACTTAGACAAAATTAACAGTTGGCTCCAATCAAATATATTAACAATGAATGTTAAAAAAACAGGATACATGATTTTAAGCTCAACTCGTAAAATAATTCCTCCTCATGTACCCTTAAAAATTGAAAATAACAATCTGCAAATCCTGATACAGGAGAAATATCTTGGACTGTGCATTGATAAACACCTAACTTTTAAACAGCATATTCAAGATATTAAAGATAAAATCACCCCCTTAATTAGCGTATTCAGCCGGATATCATTTCTGTTACCAAATAAAATTAAAAAAGGTCTATATTATAGCCTCGTACACTCACATTTAAACTACTTGGTTGAAATCTGGGGAAATACGTGTGAAACATATATAAACGAACTACAGGTAACACAAAACAAAGTAATCAAAAAACTATTTCACTTCAAACCTAGAACATCAACAAAAAAATTATATATAGAAACAAAACTATTAAAATTAAGAAAATTATATGAATATAATACATGTCTCCTTATTTACAAAATAAATAATAAACTCATACATACAAATACAGAACTCATTAAAACGTCCCAAGTACACACACACTTTACACGGCAACACAATAAAATACATTTAAACACGATACATACTCATTATGGCAAGCAATCCATTGGTTACGAGGGAAGCAACATATATAATTGCCTCCCAGACGAAATTAAAAATGAAAAAAGTATAGGTATATTTAAAAAAAAATTGCTCAGTTTCATGCTCAATCAACAAAACAATGAAAGTGAATAATATCGGTGTGTAATATATTTATATTTATGTGTAATATATATTTTATTTCTAGTTAAATAAGTGAAAATGTAATTTTCTTTTATCTAGAATAAAAATATTTAAAAAAAAATAAAAAAATCAATGAATGTTTCTTTTAAATAGGAGGAATTTTGAAATGACATTGTTTTCGAATTGCAATCTCACAAGTTACCGTGTTAAAGTGTAGGATTTTGAGAACACTAAATTTCGTGTTGAAACACACGTTTTGAAGACTGTTTAGATTATATTTAATAAAAATGCTTAATTTTTTAACATTACGATACCATTTTAGCGTATTATATTTATTCCAATGATCGTCCTCAACCCTGAGTAGTATGAGCGATCTCCTCGGGGTATTCTCAACCCCGTGGTCCCTAAAGAAGGAAGACCAGAGGGTCCCTAAATTAGACAATTCGACGTTTAGCCGAAGGATGTTGCCACATTGGGGGCAATTTAGAATTAAATTGTTCAAATTATGTTGATAAAAAATTTAATAAAATTACCCCCGAAGGTTTATCGACTGTCGGAATAATATCGATGGTTTCCTGTCTATGAAAAGGGGAAAACGCTTTTGTTATTATGTATTTTGTTTTTAAATATTAGTTTTTTATTGGAAAATAATCAAAATATTTTCATTACCTCCACAACAAAATTTACCAGGTTTTCAAAATGTTGTATTATTTCATTTACTTAACTGTAGGAAGGTAACTACATAATTGAAAACTGAATACAACCTACGCCAATTATCATAAATTCTACTTTAGCACAGTGAAATCGAGAACTTTACAATGTCGGATCGATAGATGTAACTGCTGATGATTTTATACCAATTTCTCGAGCACTGTTGATAGACAGATGTATATAAGGCAATAAATCAAAATTCGATATGCGCTGGCAACACTGGCGGATCTCTAGAAGTATCGTCATTCCTAAACGTCAGACGGTTAATTAAAAGTTAAAAATACTAATATATTGAAATATTGGTTATTATATTAAATATACCTAAAAAGGGAGATAATTAAGATAATAGAAATCTCACAACAAACAATGAGATTTCTCATTGTTCTTTTTTTGTTATTTTTGGTTGTGATACACAAAATAATTGTATGTTATTTTTAAGTTTAAAACTACTATAATGTAATAATATTATTTTTCTTACTTTGTACTCTATTATATGTTTATTTATAAAAGGCAGTATAGCCGTTTATGTATTTAAAATAAAAATAAAAATAAAAAATAATTAGTTCATGAGGTCTTTAGTCATAACTAACAACTTTTGTTTCTTCAAGTTGGAACGGAATCAATTGATCGCGTCGTAGATTAATTAATTAATTAACAATATCTTTCAGTTCTTAGAGTTTTGTTAGTTCACCCATTTTGTTCATCCAAACAGTTGTGCCTATTGACAGCGTATCCAACACATTGGAGGCAGCACTAAAAGTAGCGGCTTTTGTCAACCGCCTGTTGGAATCATATTTTGTTCGTGCTCGCAAATATCGCTAACTGACCATGGATGACGATTTTGTCAACATCGTATTGACATAGGGTTTTATCGGTCGTTCGTGCTGCACCTTATATTTGTAGACATTATCAGTAGGTACCTTCGATCTATCTACAACGAACATACAAGAGTTCAACTACCCAAATCCGGTGGTACTGTTATATTCCAATAGTTAGGGAGTATTAAGGCACTGAAAAAAATAGAAATTCAAGATTGAAATGAATATTCAGTATGAATATCTTGTCACAAACCATACCATGGTTGACTTTCTGAAATGTCATGGACTCATAAGTAACTCTTGTGTTATTAATTTAATTTGTTTCATATTTCGTCTTGGTTTATCTAATATTTGTTTGTATCATTTCTAAGGTGCCCGGATAACTAATCAAAATGAAAATTCAACACACCTTTGAAAAGTGACATTAAGTCATGAAAAGTGATGAAACAAATGCTAGGTTAAATAGATTAAGTTTGTTGGTTAGTTTTTTTCATCGCTTTTATTTATTTTATACCACTTTTTAAAGGTGTTTTGAATTGTCATTGTGCTGAGTTATCATGGAACCCCTTTCTAACTAATTGGTTTTATTTTTGATACATATACTTAATACACATGTAAAACATGATAAAATATAAATGTTTTCCCGAAATTAAATAACTAAATGACTTAATATAGGATTACCGCTGGTTAGAATCATTAGAATCATTCCATCATTCTCATAAACGACAAGTTTAGTGGAACGTAGGTAAAAATGAAACAATCGGCGGTAGACGAAGAAAACTTACCGATATAAAATACTGTTAATTTATTAAAAAGCTGGTCAAATTCTTTGTTTTCAACAAATTGACAGCATTCTTAATAAAGTATCAGTTAAATGCGAATGTTTTATAGGACGGCGGAACACATGTTCATACAAATACTGATATTGTCGTATTCCGTCATGATATTTATTAGGAAAGAAAATGCGTTCTTCATATATTCTGAATGACTAATATTTTATTACAAAAAACCAAGTCCCAACTGATCCAAGCTGTCTGGAGCTAGTTAGACTATGGCATCCCTTATTGGGATAATTTGTGAGTCTGAAGGTAGTGAGGAGGGAAAGGAGACAGGAAGAGGAAGGTGGGAAAGTACCTGGTAATTCAGATCTGGTCTGAAGCCATTTTAAGCAACGTTTCAATTCTGAATGGTGATCTTACACCAGGGCGATACTGAGAGTATCTTCCACTCAGGTCTCTAGTCGAGAGCCTTACCTACCCCTCGACAACGGAGGGCATCAAATTTTCAAATGGTCCTGGATTCCCTTACCATACCGTTTACTATAATAATTTGCGACCACAGGAGGGTAAAAAGCAGTCAACAAGCTCAGGTAATCCAGGTAAATCCGCACGTGGAAGTTTTGACGTCACGAGGTGTCACAACGGTGTCATGTGACCGGCACGTGACCGCCCCCGCCTCAGAAGGTAATAACACCTCCCGTCACAGCGCGGCAGGAAGAAGAGGAAATTGCCTCTCCGAAACGTACCATTAAATAATGCGCTAGTGTAATCGCAGGTAAACCTCGCCTGTTATTATATTGGGAACATTTAGCATACAACAATATAACGCGGTGAATTAGAACAGACCAGAAAGGTACTTCATCCGCCTTATGTACGTAATAGATTCTCGCGCACCGGTTCGTTGTCTCCGTAAAACAGTCGCACACCAATATATTACAGAGATTACAAAGTTAGAACATATATTAAGGTAGCAGGTAACATATCCTAAGCAGAAATCAATCACTTCAAAAGCTCAGTTCTGAATTAATCATCGTTCTGTGTGCTTTAAATGATTGTATAAATTTATAAGGTAAGTAGTAGTAGGTAAATCAAAAAATCATTTTATTTTCTTTAATTTATAATTAATTAAATATTTTTTTGAAATATATAATTTTTTGTTTAAATTTTTCGACGTCTATCTAATTTGCTAACCAAACAAAATACAGGTGAATAAAATTGACAATATTTATTTTTGAAATTATTATTTTTTATTATAGTGACTATTTAAACAATTTACATACAAAATATGATATTAAAAATATGTAGATATAGTAAGTTGTATTTTTTAGACCTGTGCTGAGGCGGACTAAAGTTATTTATTTCTGTTTTATTAGTTTTCTATGTCGTTTTTAATTTGTTCATAGTTTTTTCATTAATCTCTTTCAGACAGATTTTCATTCTTGATTTGTAATCATTCAAATTTTCTATTCGCTTTACACCAAGGGAAAGGATATTGTGGAGTTTCATCGCAAAATAAATATAATTTCTTTGTCCGAATGTGGTTTTATGACATGGAATATTTTTATGTCATTGAGATTTGACCATGTTTAATGAATACGCGGTATGGTAGAGGATTCAGTATTTTTTAATAGTTTCAATAGTATATTTTTGTTGTACATTTGTTGCGTCAAAACTATTGAAACTATTTATATTACCTGAGGCATTTATATTACGAATAATTAGATGAGATTCTTAATAAATTAGCAATACCCATTTTAATCCGTTATCAAAGAAAATTGGCAATGTTAGTTTTAAACGACAAATTTGTTCGTAGCTTCAAAAATCCTACGATTACAATATACAGTATTTTTCACGGATCTCCGCTCGTTTAAAATAAATTGAATATCTAAAAAAATGTATGGGAATATTTTTTGTTGTTGTTGGAAACCAAATGGAAATATTCTACTCATTTTATTGAACTTTTATTTGCTACCTCAAAGAATGTAACGATTGAAGAAATAAGTAAGCATGTTTTTGGTTCAGCAAAGGCCATCCTGGTTAAGTTCATATCATCGACGTGGGCCATCGAAACAGTAGGGAATAATTTTCTAATTTTATATTTTGGTTCACCCTCGTTCGAAACGCCATTAACTTTTTTTTGGTTTTGAAATTGATACTCGCTGGAATTAGTTTTTGGATTTTAATAACAAAATTATTGGCGCAGTGCTGCCATTACCTACACTAGAAAATTGCCACTCAAAAATGATGGGACAACATTTCTAGGAGTTTGGGAAGCTACTTAAAGGTAGCAGCACTTATTTTAATACCTACCGTAAGTTACACTAAAATAATCGTGACGCTATGTGTAACACACACGTAAGTCATAAAAAAATGAGTTTCTTTTTAAATAATTACCCCCTATCACGCTTATTAATAAGAAACCGCTACACAACCGTTAAACGGTGTTTTTGTAACACATTGTACAAAGACTGCAAAATTTTTTATCGAATTATTACTAATCAAAAATGTCTCGCGACATTGCATTTTTACATTGCAACTGGCCCATGCGCAGACTGGCGCATTTTCACAGCAATACGAGTAATATGACAGCGAAGACGGCTGTGTTTTGTGCGATTTAAAACACATTGTCAATAATTTATATTCTAATGATAATATTTTATATTTTGATTTATACAATTCAATGTATTAACTATTATTTGTGTTATTTTCTGTCAGTTTCAATCCATTAATAATGTAATTTTGTTATTCAATTGATAAACAAGGTCATTTATCAATTGAATAAAATTTTAGCCACGTATATATTATATACGGTTTAAAATTAATTAATCTATCTATACATCTATCTATATCTATAGCATTACTTCGCTACAAAATACAACTATACACAGAATATAAATTTATGAAAATAACTAGGTACCACTTGAATGGCCACAATGTAATTTATAACTTTTGTGTATAATTTTTGTGTTCCTGTACGGTACATAAAAATTACTTTATATGATTTTATTCTTAAAAATAGTAAGTAAATTTTATTTAATTAATATGTGTTATTACGCATCTATCTACCTTCTATATCAATAAAAAAACGTAAATGTTCGTTTGTTCAAAATCATAAATCTCTCAAAGCTCTTCACCGATTGCTCTGAAATTTTGACACAAAGTTGCATTCGAATACGCGTGCGTTTTTATAATGTAGATGTCACCTGTGGAATGTAAAAGCATGTTTTTTTTAAACAGCATAATCTGTTGCAAAAACATGCATTTTTGAAAAAAAAAAAAAAAACAGCGCCATCTGTTGGACGTAAACGCAACATGCGCTATTGTTTTTTCCATCTGCACAGACAGACTGAGTTTATAATATTAGTGGACTTGCGGCACGTTCCAAAGCGTTAGATATTATAAGTATCACCTAGGTAAGACCACCATTCATATGTAGAATAAAATGGCTTTACCTGTGTTTTTGGTGATCAGACCTGAAAAGCCAGGTACCTTCCAACCCTCCTCCTCCCCATCTCTTTCCCCTCTCCACGCCTGTTAGCCTCACAACACACCCAGTTGGGGATGACATAGTCTCACTGTCTCCGATTAGCATGGAGCAGTTGGGATTCTTATGCGGTATTCACATGAAAAAATAATCTTTCGCGCAAAATTTGACATCTGCCAATGAATATTAAATATTAATCGCTAGCGTTACGGAGCAGTATTACAATATGCTCCATTCACAGGGGCGTGCAATCCACATAGGTATACATACATACCGTCTGCCATTAACGTATAAATAATATTAAAAGAAATCAATCAAATCTTGGGACCGTTCATCATATTAAAAAAAACACATTATCTTTATTCGACACAAATATTTTTTTAAAGATGTCTGTGCGATTCTCATTCAAGTTTATGTTAGTAACAAAAAATGCAGTGCATTTTGGTATAAATCACAAATGTAGCAATCAGTTCCATCTGTTGGTACCCTTGTTAATTAGTATAACTTTACTAACGAAATTTTATCATATTATGTCGATTTTCTTGCAATTGTATGTAATCCAGTAATTGGCTTGTAAAATGCATAAATGAAGCGGTTATTTGGATATTTGATATGGCTTAGATAATCCAGCCAACATTCGTTAACGTTATCAGCCTTCTGTAAGAAACAGCACCGACAAAATCTTCAATGAACTTAACATCGTGTCAATTCAACAACTATATTCTTGAACAATACTCCTTTATACTCATAAATACAAAACACAAGAAGTAACAACTAACACGTGTATTATATACACTAACATTTGGGCATAAAAGCTTCATATACTATGGTACTAAACTCTACAACAAAATCGCACTCGCATTCAAAATTCACAATAACAATATTATAACATTTAAATCTCAAATAAAAAGGTGGATACAAAAATAGGGAAATAAGAAATAGATAATATACTGACACCAAATACAGACTGAAACCAACAAACCTAAGTAATTATCAACGATTTGGTTATAAAAGATATAAAATAGTATAAAACGAAAATGCAAGACATATAAGCAACGCAAAAAAGGTTCTAAGCTGTTAATTTAATGAACACCTCCCTAATAGAAAATAACTCATGTTTGGGGAGGGAGTGTCGTTTTAAGTTTTTACATTAATTCATTTTGGGAATACTACCATACCTATAAACTTTGAAATTATGAACATATGTGTACATAATAACAGATGTCTATAAGCTAGATATTGCAAAAATATATATATATATATATATTACAGAAAATGCATATACCTATATTTTAAATTCACGTGTATATGTGTAACACTGATTTTTTTACAATATTAAACCAAACAACCAAATTAGTCCGAGTAAAAGTGTATTTTGATTTTATTTAAAAAAATGTAATTTTTATCTGCCTGTATTTCTTTAGTGAGTTTGTTAAAACATTTAATGGCTGAGTACCTATGTGTAATGGTGTTGTGCCGTTGTTGTATTGAGTTTAGGGATATTATTTTTCCCTTGGTTCTCGATCTGGTGCTCAATGACTCTATTATTAGTTAATTTTTTTTGATTTGAATGAATGCATTTTTGATAGATTCTGTTTAATTTTAAAACTTTTAATGCTTGGAGTAATTCACGAATCGATTAATCTGACCGTTTTTTTATAATTATTTTAATGAGTCATCTTTGGACCACTTCCAGCGGGGCTAAGTTAGTTCTTTACGCTCTTCTCCAGCTGATTATTCCCTATTGGACAATTGATTGGGCAAGCACATAGTAAACCTTCTATAGCATTGGTTTTTGAAGGATATTTCTCAATTTAAGGAAAATTTATAAAAGTTTACGCATTCTTTTAATAGTGTATTCAATATGTAATGTCCATTTAATGTGTTGATGTATTACTATGCCCAAATAATTAATGAAATTCTTTTGTTGTCAGTATTGAGCATTTTGGTGAGTTGCAATTGTCAGAATAATTTTTACAAGAGTTATGAATAACGATTTTCGAATTTATTATTGAAAGGTTTTTGTCCGTTAGTGTAAATTTTAGGTAGTAAGTTTTGTCCGAGTTAAAGGATAAGTAATTGTCATCTAACCATTGTTTTAACCTGTTCATTTCTACATTTGCGCTTCGATATGCTTCTTCCCAATTTTTTTTGTATATTTATAATTACTTTATATTATCTTTACTACGAAATTTGAATAACGTGTAAATGGAGATCCCAGTGAGGATGTCATTATATATATTTGTGACAAAAAGGAAAATAATACAACACTATTATTATTTCTTTGCGAAAACTTGTCAGATCTGTGGTAACTTTTTAAATATTGATTAATTCGTTATTCTTCCTACTGCTTACCCTAATTAAAAACTCTGTGCACTTTACTGCCCCTTCGTGGCCTTGCGGCACGACCAACGCGAAAACGTTTGCTTATACCACCTTCATGCATAATGCAATGAGAAGAACCGACTTGCAGCGGTGTAACGTGTAACGCAAATTAGATAAACGCTTTAAGAGAGTGCGAAATGATTCCGCGAGGTGATTATGATTACCCTCTGGACGTGAATTTTCTTGAATTATCACCACGAGTTTTGCATAATAGAGTCTAGCATCAGTTGCTACCTGCTGGTAATTATGTGCTCCTGGGATTCTTGGCAGGAATGAGGGAAAGTTATGATCGGTTTGGTTAGGCTACATCAAGCAGGGTGGTACATTTAAGGATATCGTCTGCAAACGTAAGTTTTTCCGGATAATTCGGATTGAATTTAATTTAAATTATAAGTTTTTATTTATTCATTGAATTAGGATGTGAGAGAACTTTGACTATGCACTGTCCATCAATTTGAAGGGTTTCCGTTTGAGGACAGTCAAGTTGACACGCCCGTTCTGTTGAAAAGTGATGCTTGCCTATTTCCTGATAAAATATTAGTCATTCAGAATATATCGAGAACACGTGTCCATTATGTAAAAAAATATCATGACGGAATGAGACGATATCAGCATGTTAATATCAATTTATTTATTTAGTGATAATATATTACAAAATAATAACAATACTATTTATAATATGTTATACAACATTGAAGTCAACATTAATTAATTCTAACAAAATCAAATATTTTTAAGACAAGGGTCCTGGGTTCGAGTCCCAGATGTGACCGTTTCCTTTTCTGATTTTTCTGTTTCAGATTTGCGTTTAAGAATCACTAATATTGTCTTCAATATTTAAATATTATAATTTGAGGTTTTACTCAATAAGTTATTCCGAAAAATAAAAAATATTTTTACATTAAAAAACGAATTTAAAAGAGAATTCAATGAACAGTTTACATGGATTTTAAAACAGACTAGACAGACTTAACACAGTTAAATGGAAAATATTTCATTAAAAGAAAATGATATATTATATATTTATATATTTCATTTAATTTTACGGCTGTGTCTATCTGTAATGTACCGGTCTTTTCTTCTGATTGTTTCTGCTTCATGCGATCACGTTTTTAATATTCCTCCCCTGGATTGTAATTTGGGAACATTTTCTAAATAGGTATCTCAAATTCAAGCACATTTCAGTTTGCTATATTTTGTGTCACGATTTAAGATAAATCAATTGGGCAAGTCAATGCCAATGGCAACCATAGTGAAAAAAAAAAATTAACAATTTTTTTTTCTTTTTTTTCAACTCTTAAGGCACTAGTCGTCCTACAAAAATGTAGGACGTTTGTCCATAAAAAAAACTACACGTGTTTACACAAGAAAATTTAAAAAACACACACTTTTTCCACATTTATAAATTTTGTTAACAGCTAACGTCAAACACAACCGTTCTGTAGAAATTTCAATGTTATAATCAGGATCAGTATTTGTATGAACACGTGTTCCACCGTCCATAAATCATTCGCGTTTAACTGATACTTTAAGGAACCCTGTCAAATCATTCGATAAAGGCCTGGAGTCCCATTTTTAACAGGAAAACGAATAATTTGACCAGATTTTAAATAAATTAACCGTAGTTTTTATAATTATGTTTTCTCCGTGTATTATTATTATCCCATTTTTATTTATATGGGATACATTGACTTTTAAAAAGTCTAAATGAATATTCAGAAAAAACCTTTTCTTTTTAACTTATTTTGAAAGTTATACCCATCCCATTGAAGAAGAACTAGCTAAAATTGAATGCAATACAAAACGGTGTGGCTAGGTTGAGTTGTGTTAGATTGCATGATATTTATTAATATCATGAAAACTGCAGACTATTATGTTGTACTTTAATAGGCTAGCTTAGGGCATGGTAGTAAGCAATACATTTTACACAGAAGAGCGATTCCATCAAGTCCAAGAAGTCAGTCAAGTTTGTCGTAGGTGCAAGGGATCAACAGCTTAAATCCCTCTAAGCAGGCTCCATTGAAATATCTTTAAAACGGACTTTTGCATGTACTTTAGAGATGGTCATCAATACTTTAAACACCTTCCTTTACACTCAATGTTTATCCTTTTAACAGCTTTTAAATCCGTCACTTAAACTGAAAATGTCCAATCCTATCCTTTTACCTTGTCTTCTTGGCTATTACTAGTAAATAGATCAAATTACTTTCAACTAGTAAAAAATGTCGCAGATAGCCCCTGTTATTTAAAATGATAATAATATCACGTCCAAGGCAAAAGATAATAGATACCCTATACCCTAATTATTACAAGTTTATCCGCACGCCATCTTTATCTACAATTAATCCTTATCTTATCTCAAACCAAACCTTGTGATATTATACCCTGCATTTACCTTACGACGGACACGGAATAAAGATAATTTATACCTTTATCGGTAGCGACAAGCTGCAGGTCGCCTTTATCAAGAGATTTAAGGCTTTTTATCGAATTTGCCCCAAAGGCTGAATATGTTTAAGTCTCGGACATCGACTGGGGACTGAATTCACAGTGGACAGGCGTTTTATTATATCCGAACAATAAACAGAAGCAAGTTTAATGGATATAAACACTAAGCAGTCACGCAAGCTCTTTTTTTCAACACAATTTTTTTTTTTCTTACCATTAAAATGTACTCGCTGCGACGGAAACTACGTTATGAATGTAACAGTTTTTGCTTTCATATTACCTTTATTTCTTGAGCAGGTCCGCAAGTGATGCCAAATTTATATTGACGTTTAAATTTTTCCACAGCTTGACACGTTTATCTTTGCAAAAACCATACTGAGGAAAGAAAACAACGAAAGTATGAGGTTTGAGATATGAATACAACAGTTCCAACTGTCTCTCAAATATTTAAGCACGCTCATAATTCGCAGCATTCTTAAGTTCAGTTCTGTAGTTTGAAGTCCAAAATATAAGTTCACCAAACAAGGATCTCATCAGTTCAAATGATACCGAGAACGGGTTGTTTCACAGAATTTGAACAATTTCAAAGTTGATTTTCAAGATCTGTGAAAGTTCTATTAAAGTTCTGTTATTTTATCATTATTGCCAGTAGTTTCACAAAACTGAAATAATAACTTTAATAAGTAGATGAACATTGTTGTGTTTAAACAGATTGGTATTTCAGTATAATAGTTATATTGGAACCTAGCATAGTTATACCTTATATAAGCAACATAAATACAAAAGAATACAAGAACAACACGTCAACTCACCAGAGATCAAATGGGAAAATAATTCACTGACTCCAGATATTTTCATATCAGAGGGTTCGGCTCGGTAGAACTCCTAACAGAGCCTATAAATCCTACTGATCCTTCAACATAAATATTTAAAGAATCTATGAATATCCTACACGCATTTAAAATTACTGATTTTTGCATTTTTATATATAAATTTTTTGATAGATTTAATACGCCTAAATTTTTAATGAGAGTAGCCGAAATAACGAATGGTAATATTTTTATAGTCTGAGAATGCCAAATTCTTTTTATCTCCTTTCCTTTTGATTTCCTTGATGAATATTATTGTTGCCCACCTAGCTAATCTCTACATTTCCAATGCCGACTTAGTGTAAGTTCAGTTCAGTTGAAATGTGAATGGTTTATTTATGGTTTAAATCATCATCCTGTCAACACCTAAGCTGTGTCTGATTACAGAACCTCCCTTGTTCGACCGTGTTGAAACTTGTGTATCCATCGTGAGCTCGCGAATTTGGTGGTAAATAGTGCATTGTGATGAACCAGCGCAAGTGAGAGAAAGCGGAAGAAGAACAGAAAGGTAAGTCGGCATATCCGAAATTACAATATTCTTAGATTCCACAGTGCAACGGTGCCTGAGTCCGTCCCCAACAAGTTAAGTAAATCAATGTGGTTTTGGCGTTTATTTTTGGTGTAGCCGTCAAGTACCGGATACCATAAACTGTTGGAGGGGAGTTAGCTTTTTGTTTATAAAGATCTCTATATTGGAAGTAGATTATTTTATGTCCTTTGATGTAAAATTTTGTGCTCGGCAATTTTTTTGACATTTGTGAAATTTTAATTTTTGCGTAATAATTTTCATTTATTTAATTCCTTGGATTTCTAAACGATCTCTCTAAAGAAGTTTGCTGGATGTGATTAACATGTGAACTATTTATCTTAACACCGTCGCGTCGTCTATATCAGTGCTCCGCAACCTTTGCTCACCCACGACACACCAAATTTTTTCCTAGAATTCCGCGGCACACCGAAAGCTAAAATATATAGGTATTAAATTGATTTCTTGTTTTTTATTTGAAAAGTATACATACATACATATAACTATAACATATTTATTTTTACGCAATCTTAACAATTATTATAAAATAATAATAAATTAATGAGCGATTGATTGTTAAATTAACCTGTGATTGTTTCAAGAACACAAAAGTTTTATATTCGGCTCGATTTTTGAAAGCGCAAACGGAAGTTCTTGGTCAAGACCTTTTAAGCATGACCGATTATCATTTTTAATCAATATAAAAAAAAGCGTTGAAAAACTTTGCTCACATAAATATGTCGTTGAAAATGGAATGCTTTGACGGAAATGCGAGGATATTATTTTTTAACGTAAATCCAGAAAACATCTAATGGATCTTCGGAGAAGTGAAGTTTTAATGTCATGTCATTATTTAAATCTGTAAATTCCTCTAGAATTTGCATAGGCAGTGCTTATGTAGAATTTATTGCATTGGTTGCAAAAGGATTTCGAATCCAATCGTATTGTTCCGTATTAATGGAATAAAAATACCGACCAAATTTCTGCTGAAGCATATTTAAATGTTGTTGGGCCAGATCCACAGTTAATTGTTTGTTTTCAATTGTACTATGGTAGGTTCTTTGGTACATTTCCAAACATCCTTTTTGCAACTCTTTCTGTCATAGTTCATTATTAAGTTCATTCAAATGCTCGAATATATCAGCCATGTGTGCAAGTTTGGCTATCCAGTAATTATCATCGAGGTGCTGATATAGTTCGGGCGTATTTTGATTTAAAGAAACTCACGCACCTCGTGAAGAAGCTCAAACAATCTAGCCAAAACTTTGCCTCGAGATAGCCAACGAATTTCAGTATAAAACAATAAGGATTCATATTTGACTCCCATTCGTGCACAGAGTATTCCAAAGATTCGCTAGTTTAGGGCTCTTGATTTAATTATGTTTACGATTTTAATACAATTCATCGTGTTCAAAAGTTCCTCCGGTAAATTTTTGACCATCAATGCTTCGCGATGTATACAGCAGTGTGTAAATTGTAATGTTGGATTTTTTTGTTTTACACAAGAGACAAAACCCTTTTTACTATCCGTCATTGCTGCAGCGCCATCCGCGCAAACAGCAATGCAATTGCTCCATTTAATATTATACATTTTGAAGAAATCATCGGTTACTTGAAAAATTTCTTCACCGGTAGTTCGTTTTGAACCTCCTTACAAAATAAATAATGTTCTTTAATAAAGTCCTCGTTAACGAAACGTACAATAGCTATCAACTGTGCTTTATTTTTAATATCGGTTGTTTCGTCGATCTGAAGCGCAAATTTTTCAGCCAATAACAGTTTTCTAATCATGTTCCTAATATATTGTGAATACGTCTTTTAACAGTATCGGCAGACAATCAAAAATAGACAATATTATGAAAAATATTTTGTCATTGTGTATTAAATACGTAATGATATATTGTAAAATGTCAAATACATTGAATTTGACCGCGGCACACCTGTGTCTGGCTCACGGCACACCAGTGTGCCACGGCACACCGGTTGCGGAGCACTGGTCTATATCACGCAATATTAATGGAGTTTTCGTGGATTACAATTGCATGCCTAATTAAACGTGCTCAATGCGTTTTTGGTCTTCCTAGGACTTCAGGAACAAATTCTGTAATAACCGGTTTCAATAAATGGTCGGTACTTTTTAATATAAACAATTCTTTTCATGAAATAGCTTTATGCGTCAACCTGGTAAATTTGAAAAATATTTTGGGACGATTTATTTTCCTCTGAGTAAGAATTATTATGCATGAAAATGACGTAGGTACCTAAGTTTGCGAAATTTGTGACAAACGGTTTAGCGTTCAGATTAAAGAATTAATATTTATTTTTTGGAATAACTTAGTAAATAAAACCTCAAATTGTTATATTTAATTATTGAAGACAATATTAGCGATTCCTAAACGAAAATCTGAAAAAGAAAAATCAGAAAAAGATACAATACGTCTAGGACTCGAACCCAGGACCCTTGCCTTGCCGAGGCACCTCTCTACCAACTGAGCTAATGGGACCCTAACTCCTTCGGTCATATTTAACTGTATCATACTTCGAATAAGAACTACCAACATTGTCTTCATTTTTCTCACCGCACATTTTTACTGGCAACTATCTTTATGTATGATCGCAAGATTCAACCCAAACTAAATGCAATCTAGATAGTGTCTTTAGATAAACATATCTTATTTTAATTTTAATGTGACTCATCTTTTGACTTTTCTGCAAGTCTGGGATGAATACTAGGGTGCCCCGGCAAGGAAAGACTCCAGGGTTTGAGTACTAGATGTGATCTTTTTTTCTGATATTTCGGTTTCAGATTTTCGTTTAGGAATCGCTAAAATTGTCTTCAATAATCAAGAATTAATATGATTGGGAATTATACTTGAGTTCAACAGGTCAACTTCTTCAAGAACCATATTCACTCCTTCCTCTCCTCAAAAGACCCTTCACACAGCAGCCCCAAAGATGACATATGCCTTGAAGTTATTTTCTTCAGGGCCTCCTGCATCGAGTTAATGTTTAAAAAAATACCAGTTCGCAGGTAGACACTTCTCTGCAGTTGATACAAGGTAGATAAAAAATTGTGTTTTTTTATTTTAAATAATAATTGTTACATTATTTTCAATAATAAGGGAATTATTTTGAATTTTCGACCACCCGAATGGGCTCGTATTGTGGGGGTCAGTTTTAATGTGTAGGTACCTACCTTGCAACTTTGTAACACATTTTACTATCTCTCTGAGGCCGTGCAGCTATTTGAGTTGGCAGTATATCATATTTATTTCAGTGCTTGGCGAGTACTGGGAGGGGTCAGTTGTTAACAACACCAATTGTACTGGCTTTAATAGTTGACTCTTAAACATCAGCTATCTTGCAAAACTAGATACAAGATATATACGTACACAACGCCAAACATCAGGGTTATACACTGAGCAGATAATTCATAGAAGTGTTGGGAGTCGCAAATATTGTAGGCGAATCAATTGGTAGTTTTATTCACGAAATGGATCTTTTGTATACGTCTTGTTGCGAATCGATATTATGATCTCGGGGAAAACACTGCGGGTTGTGACCCACTAAGGTAGTCTGTTAATAAAACTAAACATGTTTTATTAACAGACTCCAGGTAATGAAGAACAGATTGTTTCTCTATCACTGATGTACGTATGTACTCCACACTGTCAGACATGGACAGGTAATTGGATGAAGGAATGCAGGAACACACGTGAAAGGGACATGCAAATAGTTGCTTCAACAAGTGACTCAAGAAAGAATTTCGATATTTGATATTGTTTTATCAATTCTGCCAGTAAGGAAAACACGAACTTACTTTGGGCACATGGAAACGCGCTTAACACACATTATCGGTTTATCTCTTCCACGGTGTTATACGAATTTTGGGTATTCGTTACATTTCAACAATATTGTAAATTATTAGTTAGATAGCCCTGATATATTAATGTTGATTCACTTTCATGTTCCTACCATTAAATCAAGGTTCCCTATTATGTATTAATGTGACAATTATACTAAGTTTCAGGCTATAATTCTGTTTTAAATAGATTACACACCATTTGGTAACTCTTATGCTATGTTAGCTGATGTTTTCAATATATACTAATGTACTAATTAAACATTTTAGCAGTGAATATTTTAAGAAGGTCACTGCATAACAGGTTTTTTGTTTATGTTTCTTCTTGATTTCTTTGTACTAATGTATTTTTTAAACTTTTGTCTTGTTTACTTATATCTACAATCTATATTTTCATTTTATTTTCTTTCTTCTTTCTATATTATACTGTCAATAATTATCATGTATGTAAATTGCACTTCTGCCGTCAATCTCTAAATAGTATAAAATAAAGTCGCTATCCCCGTCTGTCTGTTTGTGTACTTAGTTCTTCTAAACTACGCAACGGATTTTGATAGGCACTACCATTTTGAGAATTTCTTCCGAAAGGTTTTCATATATGGTACATGCATATTATATTTATAGAAAGTAGTAAAAAGTCGATGTTTTATAATCAAGACGTAAGAATATTTTTTTGGGCACTGCATTGCTAATGCTGGCCAAATAGATGAGATATATCCAAATAATGTACTACGGAATTGTACATTTTAAATTGGTCATACTGAAAAGTCCGCAATGATATATGTCTATCTCCTAAGGATAATAAGCAGCAACGCCAGGTACACGTTAATAAATAAAAAATAAATAAATAATCTTCCTAAAACAGTTCTCGAACTGATTTAACGATTCGTTCTCCATTCCATTGCCATCTTATGAATCGCTCATTCAACGCCAATTGAACGATTCATATTTTCTAATTGATTGCCGACAGCGTTTGACAATAATTATGTTTGACTTCTGAAAACCAGAAGAATTTCAATTAAACTATTCACTCTGTATTTCATAATATCCCTAAAACTCGCATCGATTCTTGATTGTGACGCATCGATTTGTTCATAAAACTAGCTCTATTTTTTTATAAGTTAGCCTTTTTTTCGTCAAGTCGTATATATTATTAGGTATCGCAACAATGGTTGAATCAAACACAGAACACAATACTCACACTATTAAGGACACTTACCTTATGGCTGTCCAGTCCAAGCCCAATTATAATAATCACGAATTAAAGTCCATGGTGTTTTGTTTGGTCAAATAGTTTTTATTGAAGAGCATTTTGACACCGGGAGTCACAACAGGAACGATGGCAAAGCACTTTGAAGAGTAAAAGTAAAACCTACACTACACACAGGGCATTATTATTATTAAAAGAACAGGCAGCATACTGCTGATGAGCTCATATCTGATTTCAAAATAACTTAAACAGTAATTGAATCCTTCTCACTAAACAAGAATTCAATAGAACTTTAAATTGGTTGATATTGGTAGAATCGAAGATTGTGGAAGTTAGTTCCATGCATATCTATTTGCAAGGGAGTCTTTCTTAGGATTGAATGTAAAAGGTGTTTAATTTTTGTTTTGTGTCCACGGATGTTTGTGTTGGTGGTGAAGATTTCTTGGATGCCAGGGAAACTATAATAAAATTTTAAATTTTGTCAACCCTTTCTCTTCCTTATTTTATAACGTTGGTAGCCTTAGTTACTTGAGTCTGTTTTCATATTGCCGGTCTTTCAAAGCTCTTGGTATTTTTGTGACTTGTCTCTGTACTCTCTCTATTAGATCTACGAGTACATCTTATCGGAGCAAAATATTGACCCCGTATATGGAAAGCATATTCCAGGAGAGGTCGCATATATGAAAAAGGACATGAAAAGGTTTTAAGTTCTTGGCCGGTATGACAGCGTTCTTTTAAAATCTTTGGTTTGCCCCTTGCCCAGGACGATAGATTTAACGTTTAGAAATAACAATAAATCATTCATGGATTTGCACGATCATTTTTACTGCCAGCAGAAGAGGAATTCTAAGAAGCAGCTTTATCTGTGTTCAGACATAAAACATGTTGAACAATACGTGTGTTTAATATTCCGTTTTGTTCATCTCAGTGTTGCCATCTTCGAGATGTGATGAATCTGGTCGTCGTAACCGATGATAAACGACTGTATCTGGACAGCCGGGCGTGGAATTATGCAAAGCAGGAAGGCCAACGGTAGCGCGAGGTAATGCCAGGTTGTCAATCCATTTTGTGCTTTATTAGTAATAAACCAAGAAGTCTGGGTTATAAATAATAATTTAAAGTTACTTAAGCATGAAAATTGGTGTGGCGAGCAAGAAAGTACTTCGTATGTAGGCATAATTCGGAATTTATGTCTTTGGAAAAAGCCACCAACTAAAAACACTGTTGGCAATAGTTGTTGACCGTACAAAATTCGTTGGTAAGTTGTTTACATTGTTTGGAGCGTATCAAAAGGCATAAAACATATTTTGTTGTGTTTATCGTATTTAATTATGTACTTGCTAGCGCAGACCCGTGAAAAATCACGAGATATTATAATTGTGGGATTTGTGAAGCTGAAAGTTAAAAAAATATATTTGCCTCAGGATCATTGCCTTTCAAGAAAAGAAATCCACCTTTTTATTGTTGGTAAACTTGAAAATTACGACATCTGTACAATGACATTATTTAAATACAAGACACGATATTTTAATACTAATGGAACAAAAAAATAGCATCGCTCATGAAAAAGATAGCCGTTCAAAGAATATATGTGTACGAATGAATTAGCTATATGAACGGCCGCTAAAGTATGCCCGCTGGACTTAGTTCAGTGAAACAACGCGCGTTATCTCGTTAACGTAACTTCATTCTATTAATTCATCTAAGCATCTGTCAAACATTTAAACAAAACGTATACACATTTCAATTAAAGAATTGTTAATCATTGAAGACAATATTAGCGACTCTAAAACAAAGATTTGAAAGAAAAATCATATAAAGATTCGGTCGCTGGGAATTGATCTCAGGACCTCAGCCTGATTAGAAAAGATTGATGAAGAACAGCAAATGGACAAAGAGGAGGCTCATAGACAGCAATGGTGAAAGTAAGACAGAACAAGGAAACAGAGAATAGCAGTAGCTATACTACACGTGTGTACTTCCCCATTGCACTAGAGGAGAAAACGGGCAACAAACACGTTCCAAGTCCTATGAGAATGGGAAGGAGCTTGAGGTTTTAGTGACCGGTATGCATTATACATGGCAACCTAAAAAGCCAATATTGGAATTTAGGATGGGAAGAAATAAAATAACTGATCGAGCATTGTTTTTTTTCTAGCATCCGCTTATATTTGCTTCCCTCTTCATTTTGCCAGCCATTATGCCATTTTCTTGCCTTTTTGGTCTCTTCTTGCTTTTTCTGTACTTTAGATTCCTCTTTAATCTTTCTTTATTTTGCTAGTATCTTATTGCCTCTTCTTGATTTTTCTTGGCTCTTCTTGGATATTTCTCGACTATTGTTGAAAAATTACGAATTGAAAATTTTCCAGAAAGAGATAAATCCACCTAATTTTTAAAAATTATTTACGCATAGGGAGCTTTAAGGTATTCTTCAGGGATTTGTTAGCTTCCTGTTTTAATTTATTTGGTGAGGAATCCATACAAAAAGGCTCACCTAACAAGTTGAAAGCAATGATCAAATAAATCGACAATACGCTTGAACATTTTAAAATTTAACCATTTATAATTCGCAATAGTTAAGGCTCATTGAAAAGACTGGATAGTTCCTAGAATTACTCCAAGTATTTTTTCAACGTAACCTTTACATCAAATACTTTGGCCCGGAGCAAGTTTTCTAAAGATTTATTGCTCACGCAAGACATGTTATAGATAAAAATTATGCATGTAAATGCGATGGATTTTTTATTCCTCCCAACGCAGTGGCCTAAGAGATACTACTGTATTTTATACTTTACATAATGGTCCAGTCTTCAACATTTATTTAACAATGTTCATTTTCGACGTGAATACATCATTCAATTGCGTAACCTGGCGTAGCTGAATAAAATTAAATACAAATTTCAGAATTGCATGGTCTGGAAAAAATAAAATCCGCGTGAAAAATAAGTGTGTCTGGAAATGTTTCGAAGTGTCCGAACTTTTAACTTCAACGTGAAGCTAGAATTTTTGGTAAAATCAATATTGATGCTGTTTTTATCTGGTTTGTATATATAACTGTCCGAACTTTACCCGGAAACAATGACATTTGACAGTTTGGTAATGACTTCAGAAGGCGAAACAACTGTAATAATTACACATCAGAATTTGTTAATAAAGAAACTACTTTTTGTAAATTGGTTAAAAAGATTATTGAATATTTAAAAGGAAAACTTAATTCAACTTATCAATATATATACCAATAAATAAACATAAAAAAACAACTGTTTAATATTAAAACAGTTTTGTGATTATTCCACCTCCTGGGTTCCATTCCATGTCCTGTTCAAATTGTCATTTTCTTTGTTAATTCCTTCCTAAAAGTCTTATCTGAGAAGAACGGAAGAAATAAGATCTACTCCAGTGATTGTTATTAAGACACATGTGTCACTTGTTTATTGATTCGTAATATTGTCGACGTTGATAGTGCATCTTATCTCGCTGCTCGGATAATAATTCTCGTGAGAAGGTCATTAAATACTGCAAATTGCATCCCCAAGTTAAAAACGTCGTGTTATTAATCACATTAATTGTGATTGTATATGGTGCACACCTAAAAACTGTAAGACATCCATGCGATAGAATTTTCCAAAAACCAACAGGACTAAACGAATATCAATATCATCATTAGGTAAAGCTTCCTATACATTTATCCGCGTATTTTCAGTGGTTTTAACACGATCGAATGAAATTATTTACATATAGTCCATTTTCAAAGAAACTTAAAAACAATAAATAAACAGAAACACAACAATTATAAAATTTACAAATGTAAACACTTTAACAGTATTTAATACTAATACTGATAGCGCAATCCATTCAACATAACTGTTGCTCCAGCCTCATTTTCGAAAAAGTAAGGTCCAATGACTCCGCCGGACCATAAACTGCACCAAACAGTCACACGTTGAGGATAAAGAGGCTTTTCAACAATAACTCTTGGGTTTTCCGAGCCCCAGATGCGATAATTTTGCTTGTTGACGAAGTCACCGAGGTGGAAATGGGCCTCATCACTCAAGATGATTTGCATTTGATTCACTCAAGTGAATTATAATTATTTCAATGCGTTCTTGAAGCGTGTATTGTTCCATTTTTATTAATGACGTAGTTTCTACTTGTCAAATGTCAAAAAATAACAGCTTCAAAAGTAACATCTACCGAAATAGCGGGCTATTCAAAATAACACCTTTTATTGGAAAACCCTGTATACCTTGAACCATCTTACAACTCACATAGAAGCAGCTCATAAGAGAAGATAGGCACCTTCGTACGATATTTGTTGTTAGTTTCTATTATCAGTTGGAGGTACCATGGTTACATGGTAGATGGTTTTAAAGCCCAGCTTTGAAAAGATGGAGGATTTTTTTGTTGTTGATGAACCCGACATTAATCTATTTCATCTCGAGGTTTATAATTCAAATTTTTATGAGAAGACCCGTGGAGGCTGTCTATAGAGGTGAGGGGGGTTCGAATGCTACCAACAATAGAAAAACAATGTTTAGTTGTACACAAGGCGAAAGAAAGACAGACATGAACTACCTTTAAAAGTTTGAGGTCGTTGAAAATAAAGATTTATTTATATTGCATCATTGCTTGGCTATCAATAGACTTTCTTTTTAGATCGTCTACCAGTGGTTTACTATGTTCGACAATGTTTAGAGAGTTCATTTTTACGCGTTTTGTTTTCCGAAAACAACTGTCATTTCACTGCCAACCGGGGAGTTTATTATTATAATTTTTTTAAAGTACAAACGGCACGACATGTGTCATTAACATACGATAAAAATGTAGTGAAAAGTACAATGTAAGTATACAGCATAAAGTTTAATGTATTATATAAGGTATAAAGTGTAAAGGTTAAATATAAATTTGAGTATAAAGTGTAAAAGTATAAAAATTTAAAAAAAAATATTGCACAAAAATACAGAGTACAAAGGGTATAGCTTATAGGTTACATCATATTTCTTCCATCTAACCCAACAAATACACATTATATTACATAATCCAACAATTCCATGTTAACAAATGTATGTAAATAAAAAATAAAAAACAGAGGTATTTAATTTATGTAAGTCATTCATTTAAAGTGTAGTGACATTTGTTTAGAAATGTTTTAAATGATTTAAATTTAAGTATGTCTGTTATTTGTTTGATGCTGGAAGGTTGTTATATACTTTAATGGCCATGTAGTGTGGTCCGTTTTGAAATATAGTTATGTTTCCTTCTTGGATTAATAAGTTTTCTGTGAACCTTGTAGCGTGTTTATGTTAAATTAAGTAAATTTTAAAGAATAAATTCATGCATTAACAAATGCAAGTACGTGACCTGCCTCAATTACGTCTGTTGTAAGACGGGTGCCAATAATCGTCAGTGCATTATGCGTTATATATTTTTTTGAATTACTTAAAATATGATAAGAATTACAAGTTTTAAAAAAATGCTTTAAAAAGTACAAAAAAAACGGTGATAGAATTAGGTTGTCATATAAAAAATACTTAAAATCATGACCTTAATAAATACGCAAAAAATAAATTTAAAATACCCAAGAACATAAAAAAAATCTGTATGTGTAATTTTTTGTTTTAAATGTTTTAATTACTTTAATTTATTTCGATTAATTTGGTTTTAGTAAACAAAATGACTATCATAAATACATGGAAAGAGCAGAAAGTTCACTGCAGTCCACATATACCATACAAGTAAAGCCATAAACGCCCTGAGAATTATTAATTATTGTTTCCTAAAAGATGATTTTCTCAATTCAGTTATTTATATTTATTTCCCTTCTTCTTTTCTTAGACCATAAACAGTTTACAGTTTGTATGAACTAAACTCCATTGGTAAAAAGAGATGTGATTAATTAAGAACACAAAGTCGACTCAAATGTATTTTTATTTTAGCGGTCAAGTTTGAACCCGCCCAGCATAAATCTGTTGGCGTCCATCGTGGGAACGAGCCCGCCATTATACGCGTGTAATGGCGCTGGAAGATGTTATTGATTGATTTCCCGAAACGGTAGTCGGGCAGACGTCACCTCTGCATGTCGACATGGAAAACCTGAAGAGATATCGTCCGTCACTGGAACTTTGTAGGCGCTTTCACCAAACAGTAGTCGAACACTGCAAATAAAAGCAATTACATACTCGGCTACACAACAACACAACCACGTCACGTTTACTGCTACTGAGATATCACTCATCACTGAAATGAATGTGTAATTACATTATTCAGGTAGTTACCGTTTATTCTTTCTCTCAGGAAATAGTAGTCGAATACAGCAAATGAAATTTAGTCTGGAATTAACCGTTTCTTGTTGCTTTCAGGAAACAGCTGTCGAAGACATCAAATGAAAGCTATCACATACTTGGCCACACTCGTCGCATTTACTGCCACTGAGATATCATTGATTGGCTGTAATTGTGTGTACTTACTGTCTTTTTACGTTAGTTGGGAATTTATCGTTTCTTGTTGCTTTCGGGAAACAATTGACGAAGACAGCAAATGAAAGCTATAACACGCTCGGCTCCACAACCGCGATATACTATTCATCTACTGAGATGCTTTCGAACTTTGAGAACATGTGTATTTGTTTTCTTGCCACTTTACTCCGTAAGTTAAGGGATTTATTGTTACATTACCTGGGAAGCTACAAACTGTTTCGTTATTTGTAAAGTTACTGGCTTTCTCGCCACATAAATCGGGAATCTACGTAGCTTTCTTGAAACGGTAGTCAATATTTTTTTGTTGTTTCATGTTGTTTGTCTGGAAGTTAGTTTTTTGTTGCACTCTTTAATATTGCTCAATCACTTTTAACTGTAGTCTGGAAGTTATCATTGTTGCTTTCTTGTCATGTTACTCAGGAAGATATTATGTGTTTTAGCTTTCTTGATAACGTAGTGGGAAAGTCACCACGTGCTGTTGCTTTAGTGCCGTTACTATGTCAATAAAGCAAAAAATTTAATTAATCTGCTGTTTGGAAAAAACCACTGGTTTCATTAATTATAAAGTCTATAATATTTTTATTTACACAATAGGCAAAGGGTTAATATAAGTTTAACTCAGATAATAAATAATAAATACAACCCGTCGAATAACGGCGTACAACAATGAGTAAGAATAAAACAACAGCCCAAAAAATGTTGTGTAAATATTACAGTGAGAAACTTGACTGATTACCATGGCGTTCATTTGGTTAAAACAAACATTATGCCGGCATTAAGAATGGTCTAAAAGACAAGGCTCAAGGCCGGCTTTACAACACCAATGTTGAACCGACATGTACGAATTTAATTAGTAACTCTCTAAGTATTTAAAACTACAACAACAAAAAGAAGATACATTAAAGTATGGGTCGAGTAACAAGAGATTCGAGAAATTTTGTATAGTTCTTGGGCACTATCGGTATGTTCGGAATCTTCGCTGGATATTAGTGGAGGTTGGGAGAAAGTTAATGTGGTTTCTTGGAAGGGAATATGTAAAGTTTCGGGGTGATGGCCGAGTTGACATTGCGCGTGGGTCCTACTCAGGCGTAGTGTGTTCAATTCCTCGGCTGGCTAAGTCCTCCATCACAACACAAGCAACATTTTCAGCTTACTGTGGTGGTAGTAGGAGATTATCGGGAATGTTTGTCTTTCTTTTAAAAAAAGAAAGAAAAGAAAAGATTCATTTTGATTTTTATTGTGGTAAAGATTGTAAATGGTTATTTATAAATTTGAAAAAAAAATGTTGCCATTTTTTACAGACTTTTATTCAATGTTTCTAATTTTAAATATTTTATGCGTTTCTTATACTCAATAGCAGTGTGGATAATCCGGTTGATAATTGTTGTTACCTTTGTCCTTGTTTCACAAAATTCAAAGCTTTCAGATAACGTTTGGTATTTTTTGTCCGTTTTGTAACGTTTATGAAAATCAGACAAATAACGGGCAATCCTCTAATTTCACAATACCTTTGGGGCCAGACTAGATGCGATATTTAAATTATGGATGTGCTTCACATAATTAGCATTTTACTCGGCGGGGATACTTAAAAAAAAATCAAATTCAGAAAGAAAATAATTCATTCATTGACAGGTAACGGCAAACATGACCACTTTTTACAGCAATTTTATTTTAAATCATCGAAATAGAATTTAGAGGTTCACCTTCACAACTCAAAAGCTTATGTAAGCTTTAAGTAATGTAATTCTGGAACAACTTTTTCTTTAACTTTTTTTAAGTGTATACCCATCAATGTAATTTATCATTGAAGAAGAAGATAATACTAATAAACCTAAAAGAACCATGAAACAGAAAATAAAAAAAAGATAACGGTAAAAGGTATTACCGGTTTTATTAGGTTCGATTCCTAGTTGTGACCGTCATCTTTTTTTTATTTTCTGTGTCTTGTTCTGCTTCATGTTACGTTTAGATTTTTAGATGTTATCTTCTTATTCAATTATATATTACATTGATGTATGTAACTTTCAAAAGTTAAGTTACGGGTTGTTTCGGAGAATTTGAACAATTATTCAAATTTCAAAGTTAATTTTCAAGTTCTTTGAAAGATTTTTTCAAGTTCTGTCAAGCAACTGACTTCCAATGATATAATAACAGAATACGATTAGGACTTTCACAGAACCCGTAAATCAACATTGAAAATTGATGAATTGTTCAAATCCTCCGAAACAACCTGTCCTTAATGAAAGTTGTTCCAATGAAAATTGAATTTTATTAATGTTTATAACTGTGACATATTTTTCGTTTGTTTTAAGTATTGCAACTTACTATTCAATAACTAGGTTCCAACGGTCGAGTGGTTAAAACGCTGTCCTGGTAAGATATGAAATCTTGGGATCGATTCCTAGTTGTGACCGTTAGTATTATCTTCTTCTTCGATGATATCATTCTTTCCAATAAACATAAAACAAATACAACACAACCAAATTCATTGCTCGTATGTATCGATGTAAGTTCGAAATCAAAATATTCGTTGGTCTCCACTTCCAGAGGGGGCTACTTCAAAACATGCCCTAGTAGATAGATACCGTTGAAAATAAAATCACGCTGATACGATATTCAACTCACGTATAAATCAAAAATAATATACGTGTATGATCGCATCTATTACATATCGTCCTGGTGAGAGACCATGATTCAGAAATGGAACGGTGCTTGTAATAATCTTTAGTGACTAGACCTATATTCATCTAAAGTCAGGTTTATTGTACTTCCTCCGTAGATTGTACTAACTGTGGTCTAGAAGTCAGATCTTCAGATCACATATTTTTGAATTGTCTCTAAGCAAATATCCTCAAATCTAACAAGCGTTATCTAAAACTACTTTCATGTCACAAAATTTCATCTCTTCTAGATCTGAACTCGGTATCAATACATTGCATAAAATTGTGAAATGCTCCCATATAAATAAAGTTACATAAATTTGCCTTCCCTTTCTCCATAATTTGAAATGATGGCCTAGAACCCTTCAGAACGGTGAAAGCCAGGAACATTGAAAAATAAATTCTTAACTTTACCACTCAGTACGCAATAGTCTAACTGGCTTCTCTTCTGGTATTTTCTTGTATTCTCTTCTACCGTTTTCTTTTATATTTTCTTTTTCTTCCCTTTATATTACATTTTACTCTTTTGTACTTTATCGTCTTTGCCTTACGTAAGTTTTATAGCTGGTTTGTTTTCACTCGTGTGAACGTCCTGTGAGTGTGTAATGAAAAACATAAATAAACATGCTCAGAAAATATGTTTAAAATGACGAAACATAGTGAAAGATTCTCTCAGTAACGCCTTGGAAAAAGACCGCCATTCAGAATCGAAACGTTGCTTGAAATCTATTTTGCCATACTAGGTGACCAGATCTGAATAACCAGGTACTTCTACACCTTCTTCTTACAGGTCTCCCTCGTATCCTCTTCACTACCTTGAGGCCTCACAACGGTTCCCAATTGAGAATGCCATAGTCTCACTGGCTCCAGACGGTTAGGAGTAGTTGGGTTTCTTGTCCGGTACTCACATTAAAAAATAATTAAATATTAGTCTTAGTCTTAGTCCATTTTTCTTTGCATGTTCAAAGTTTACCAGTTTCCTTGGGTGAAGGGGTAATCTAGTATTTTTTAGCTCAAAGTTGATCAAATTTATTATAATTTTAAGTGTAGTAAGAGTGAATAAACGTACGATAAACGTTTTGGAAACGCCGATAAACTTGATATAGAAAATATAATGTTGATGGATGGACAGAGCCGTCCGATTCGAGCTTGTGCTCACTCATTCATTTTCATTCTGTAACCCACCCAATTTGTGGCGCCCGCGGCTACACTATAAATATATTCAATACCCGAGCCGCTACTGTGCGTATAATAATGTAATTGGGACTTCTAGTTTCAATATGGAATACCTCAAGAGCTAACTTTGGTACCTGCTCTATTTCTTCTGGGATGTTCTCCGAGGTAAAGTGGTTAAAATATATATAATTTCTTAAAACTAACCGATTTAACAACATTCCTTTATACTCCTTGCTTCATTCACTTTTATACATACCCTTTTAAAAGACTCTCTTGAACTTACCCGACTCAAGTATTTAATTACCTTTAGAGAAGAAAAAACGGTTTTTGGAGCCATATAAATAAAATCTATCTACTCTTGTTCTATTCTACTGACACTTTGATTCCCAATCGCAAGGTGCACATAATGCACATACAAACAATATAAGCCAATATTTCAGAAGCGGGTACGGCTACCGCCGCCCCGGAAACGGAGACCATACATTGGATAACCAAGTAGTTCGCCGCTAAACGCAATATTATTTCCTCAATTAAATTTTCAAAATCATTCTTTTGACACAGCACCCGTTTATATTTGTTTTAAATTTATATCCGAAAGCAACACGGCTCGATGCACCTGAAAACAATTCGACATTGGATCCCTGACCTCTGTGTTTGTATGCAACTGTTTATATAATATCTAGTTTCTGCCCGATAGATCGTGAGGTCAGTGATTATAATTCACCATCATGCGAACCATCTTTCCCGATATTATTTTACAAGATTCGTGCATGGGGGTGTGCTCAAAGATAATAAATTAATTAACAGAATAAATAAACAAAGATATTTGTACTCCCTTCCTTTCGTTACATGGGAGAGTCTTGATAAAGTTTTAACCTTTCCGTACTCAGGATGGCAATCAACGTTACTACGCTCTTTAATATCTCGGTAAACTTACACGACAAGAGTCTAAAATGTTAGCTGATCCCAGAAAACATTTTTGTGCATCTAATTAATTAGGTATCTATTTTAATAAGTTTATAGTTTTCTTTACTCGTATAATGTTCTTTATATTTCTGTAATTACCAGGTTTTTGTTATTACCTGTAATTAATTTATGTGTGTTTCTTACGCGTTTCCCCAAATATAAAATAAGTAGTTTAGATGTAATTGTACTAGACACTAGGCTATATATTATAATCTGTGTTTAAATTATATTTTTACGTCAACGACGCCTAAGAGACTCTGAGGAAAAAAATTTCAAAGGTCTTTTTGAGGGATGGTCCGATGCTCTGAAGGTGTGCTGTGCGCCATTAATTCTGAGTTTAGAAAGCACTTTATACATTGTATATTACTTAAATGGTGAACGCCAGAGATAAAGAAGTAAACACAGAGGCTAGCAAATCTTTCCAAAGCCGAGCTGTTGAACTCAAGAACGTGTCTTAGAAACAACTCGTTCTCATGTAACAAGTTTCAACCGTGTACGAATATTAGGCGCGCGTTTAGCGTGTTTCCCGACTATGCATCGGTGTTTAAGATATCGATGATGCTAGTTACTCGCTACATCTTTCATTGAAATACTGGTAGAACAAGGACAGCCTTCCCACCTGCTCTGAAGATCACAATCCTTTTGTTAAGATAGAGGAATCTTCCGAACCGACCGCCCGTTTCTGCATAGAATCAAGGGTTATTTTGGGGCTCCAGATCAAAATTAACATTGTAACCAATATGATACAACAGGTTTCATTTCCCCTCCTAGATCAATCTTCAAAACTATGTCAGATCTACATAGATGATCGCTTTTTCAAGTGAAGTACTCAGTAAGTTAATTCTAAATTAAACAAAAAAACTTAACCACTTTTTTGTCTGTGTTTTCCCTATTGTGAGTAGTTGAATGTTGGTGTCGACTCAGCACGCCCCGATAGAAATATCGCATCACGCCCGTGTAATTTTTTTTCGCCGACGGGTGCCGACAAAACCGGAGTTTGCCGAAAGCTCCCAGCGGGGAGTCTTTCAAAATTCGGCCTTCCAAGGGGATGGGACAATAGATTTTTTATTTATTCAGTTCTGAACATCTTTTGAATTGAGTTTTGGTGGAGTATGGCGAGCCGAACAGAATATGAGTATTTTAAATTCACATTAAAATTGGGAACCCAACATATTAATAATATGTAAAACCATCAATCATTGTTGTATCAAGGTAAATCAACCTGTAGAAATTGGAACGCGCATGCGTCCCAGTGTGACGATTAACTAAATCTTGCCAGCGTCAAAAATTAATAGATCCTACAAACCTTTGCATAAAACTTACAAACTTACACTTCTCAAATTATACCGAATCCATTAAATTTCATAATTTTAACTCCCTCCAAACACGACGTCTAATTTTTGATCAAATCTTATTATTTAAAATCCTAAATAATGGTCTGGACTCACCAGAACTTACCAATTTCATAAATCTTCATATTCCGTCTAGATCAACCCGACAATCTGATTTATTTTATCTACCCTCTTGTAGAACAAACATTCGAAAAAATTCCCCAATTCCTCGTATATGTGCACAATATAATACAAAATTTTACAGCATTGACAATTTTGGTAATAACCTAAAGAAATATCGATATGAAGTAATGCGTACGATCGATTATTAATATAAGAGTATGGAATGTATCGGGAGCATCTCCTATCCTGTTCCTATTTTCCCCTTTTTCTCCCTTTCCTAACACCAAATTAATTTTAAGATACTAAAACTTCATTTTTAATGCACTTTAACATAATAAACTTCTGTGGCTTGACTTCAGTTAACTTGTATATTTATATCTATAATTTTATATTATATAAAAGCTGTTTGTTTCTTACAAAATAAATAAATAAATTAATTAATAAATAAATAAATTGGCAAAAGTTATTTTATATTCGGAAATTATAATACAGAAAACACTTCATGCTTCAGTCTGCTCGCGTAAAATCTAGAAGGAAGGTAGGTTTGAATACCTCATATTTTTGCACGTCATAACAGACGGCCTCCGTGGTTGAAGGGTAAGGCTCGCGAATACGAATTCAGAAGTTGCATGTTGAAAATCTAGGCGTGCGCAAGTAATGTTATTAAATAGTGTTGATTCAAAATTAATTCATTAATAGCTATGCTATTATACTATTCAAAAGAGTATACTATTCAGAATTGAAACGTTGCTTGAAATGGCTTTGGCCGTGTTTAGTGACCAGATCTGAATATCCAGGTACTTCCCCACCTTCTTCTGAATGGTGGTCTTACACCAGAGCGATACTGAGCGAGTCTTCTACTCTAGAACCTGCCGCAAACATACTGTATATTATTTTAAATGAGTAATGTGTGAAATAAAAACCACACGATCACGTGCCTAGCTTGGTGGTCTAAACATACCCAATAATTGTAATGACCATGTCACTGAGTAAACAAAATTTAAAAAAAAATAATCAAATAAAATTTACTTGCGCATGCCGGGATACTGTTACTGTGAAGAAGCTGCGGGTTCAAATTCCGATGGGCACTAATTTTAATTTTATTTAAAAAATATATCGCAGGCCTATTAAGTACATTCTAGAGTAGTAGATACTCTCAGTATCATCATTTCTTGAAATGAATTAGCCGTGTAGGGTGACCACTGACCAGATCTTAATACCCCTTTAAATTACTGTATAAAAGTTGTGACGTTTGCATAAATATATATATATATATATATTGACCGGTCAGTGGTTGAGTGGGCATAGCGCTTGGGTCTCACCCGAGCGTCGCGTGTTCGATTCCTCGGCTGGTCCTCCATCACAACACAAGCAACATTTTCGGCTTTCTGTGGTGGTAGTAGGAGATTTTCAAACATTGTTGGGTTATTCGTAACCCGGGAATGTTTGTCTTTCTTTAAAAAAAAAAAAAATATATATGTATACTTTTTTTTTTCTTTAATTTTTATTTAAATTATGAAGAAAAAGTAGAAGTTAATAATAGCAGTATTAATGAATTAATTTTATTACCCATTTAGTAGAGAAATATTCTCCGCTCCAACTGGGAATCTAGTCCGTAAACTTATACAATATTTTAAAAAAATATTATTATTTACTTGTACAATTGCTTAAAATAGTAGGTAGGTATATCTTGTTACAAAAAAATGCAGTAATTATTTGTAAAATATTTTAAATATTGGATAGTAAAATCAGTGAAAATATGTACAAAATAGCAACACAATAGCAAACAAAAATATATGAAAATCATCGGTAAAATCAGTCTGTCAGTTTTGGGTAAAAATGTAACATTTTAATTTTTTATTTGTGATATCTTTTCTCGCTTTTTTTTATTTTTTATTATATTCGTAATGTTGTGGTGTAGCTGTCGTATTGCATTTAGGTACATATCTCTCCGTGATGTCCTTCCATCCACTTGGCGTTGAGAACAATTAGGATTATTTTTTTTTTTAATTTAGGACAATCATTGTTTGTATTTAAAATAATTGAAGCATTTTCCACATGAATTTATTTTTAATAACCCGTCAAAAACGAACATAATCACCAAGTACGGCTTATAAACCGCCCATTATCGCGCATCACAATGGAACTATCGAATAGTTGCCAATTCGGCGAATAGCCCGCCATCTGTTGTAGAGAGCGGCAACCCGCGGAGAGCGCACCGGCGAGGTGACGCCCCTCTTAATAACCCGCCCAACTAAACGCATTATAACCTAATAATAAATTCACAGAATTAAGGGGGGACTCGCGGAAATATTGAGATTGGATTCACGTGAAAAATAACTTTATTGTGAAAATACAATTATTATGTATTTATTATATTTAGGGTAGTTTTGTTGCAAATGTGGCAGATTGGCAGAAAAATTGGTGGGTATTTGGGTAATTACGACAATATAAGCTAATGATTGTGATTTTGTCTGTAAAGTGGGCAATTTGCGACGAACGTTTGATGATCGTAAATCTTGCCATGTGTTTTTTTTCTATCGACTTGAATTCACCCCCCGAAGATTCTTTTAGTCGATTCAAAATATAATCTGTTATTATTAAAAATCTCTTCAAATTTTTGGTAATCCTGTTAAAAATGGGACTGCAAGCCGCTTCCTGATAAGATGTTAGTAAGTTCATAATAATATCTGAACACGTGTTCATCCACCTGCGTTTGGTGCGTTTTCTTGGCAAAATGCAAAAATGTTATGCTACGTATGAGCACGTGTTCAGACATCGTGACAAAACATTGGTATTTTACATAAAAGTTTATCAGAATACCTATCAATTTGGTTAGTTTTTAGATTTTCACGGCCAAAAGCATTTTTGTTGTTTGTTTTTGGGGTGTTATGCCGTGTTGCGCTAACTCCTTCTTTAGCCGACGTTTCGGACAGCGTTGCAGTGTCCATCACGTAAACATCACATAACGTCGGCTAAAGAAGGAGTTAGCGCAACACGGCATAACACCCCAAAAACAAACAACAAAAAAACGTATCAATTTATTCGTTAATGGCCTACAATCCCGTTTTTAACCGGCAAACGTACAATTTGAAGAGAGTTTAAATAAATTAGCAATATTTTGTACTAGGAAGTTTTCTCAGTGTGTGAACACAACTTATTTGATGAGATTTGCAATATACTTACCATTTGCATAGTATTATTTTTAATCGTTGAAGACAATATTGACGAATTTTGAAAAAAAAAATAGAAAAAGATTCTGTCGCATCCAAGAATAGAACCAACCTAATACCCCTGAGCTAATTCGACCCTATTCCCTTCGATCACATTTACCTCGACTAATAACTACCAACATTACCTTCATTTTTCTTTACTAATATTTTGATGCTATCTTTATCTGCTATCTTTACGTATGATTGCAAATTTTTTCCAGAACTAAACGCAATCTAGGTAGTGTCTTGGATAAATATATCAATTTTTATTTTTATTTGTAATATCTATTGACTTAATTTTTAAGTCTAAGATCTATAATTTTTATTTTTTTGGAATAACTTAATGAGTAAAAACTGAAATTGTAATATTTAATAATTGAAGACAATATTACGTTTACAGACAATATTAACATTTTAGCATAATATTACGTTTACAGACAATATTAACATATTAGCATAGTATTACGTTTAAAGACAATATTAACATATTAGCATAATATTACGTTTACAGACAATATTAACATATTAGCATAATATTACGTTTACAGACAATATTAACATATTAGCATAATATTACGTTTACAGACAATATTAACATATTAGCATAATATTACGTTTACAGACAATATTAACACATTAGCATAATATTACGTTTACAGACAATATTAACATATTAGCATAATATTACGTTTACAGATAATATTAACACATTAGCATAATATTACGTTTACAGACAATATTAACATATTAGCATAATATTATGATTATAGACAATATTAACATATTAGCATAGTACTACGTTTACAGACAATATTTATTTATTTATTGACGCCCTATTGGGCTTTTAAGTACATAAAAATTACAAATTTCATTTTTAGCAACAGTATAAAACAAACAATAGAAAATCGAAATAAAATATAATGATTTCTTATACATTATTTACATTTAAAAAGTGGTAGTCTAATTTGGCTTTAAATGTATTAAAGTTTAAATTAAATATGTCAGCGACATCACTTAGTTCATTGCCCAACCTATGTATTCTTTCTAACACAGAATTCGTGGCGAAGTTATTGTTGTAGAATAAAATATTCCGTCTAGTATATTTTGGAGGTATATGTAAAGATAGCAAGTTTATAGTGTCAGGGCAGTCTAACCTTGAATGCACAATTTTATATAATAAAAGAAGATCAAATATTTTTCGCCTTTCAGATAATTTCAATAAGTTAAGTTTACTGCGTAAATTGACATACTTGATTTCAATAATAGGAATACCAATTTTGAAATTAATAAAACGTAAAAATTTATTTTGAATTTTTTCAATTTGTAAACAATGAGAGTTGAAATGAGGACACCAAATGGTTGCATTGTATTCAACCTGACTTCTAACCAGAGACGTGTACAGTAATTTTATAGTTTTTATGTTATTAAAGTCTTTAGCGATTCTGAGAATAAATCCAAGCATTTGTAATCCCTTACTGGTAATGCTATTAATGTGATTCAAGAAGCGTAATTTGGAGTCAAAGATAACTCCAAGGTCATTGAATTCAAAAACTCTTTTTAGATTGGCATTGTTAATTGAGTAGTCGAATAATAAAGGGGTTTTAGATCTATGGAAACTGATCGTTTGGCATTTGTTGATATTAAGATGTAATTTGTTTACGATGCACCATTCATAAAGTTTATTTAAGTTCATTTGTAGAGTTAAACAATCAGAAGAATTACCGATCGATTTAAACATCTTTAGATCATCGGCGAATAGAAGAAAGTGAATGTTATCGAAAATTAGTGAAATGTCATTAATAAATAGTAGGAAAAGAATTGGTCCTAGGTGGGAACCTTGGGGGACCCCACTTAAGGCAAAAAAAGTGTAAGAAGTTGTGGAGGTAATTTTTACAGATAATTTTCTGTATGATAAGTAAGTTCTAAGCCATTCGAGAAAGTTGCCGCTTATTCCCAAGTGTTCTAATTTTTCCATTAAAATGCGATGAGAAACAGTATCAAAGGCTTTGCTAAAGTCAGTATAAATTGTATCAACTTGAAGACCCTTGGACAGTGCATTAGAAATAAAATTTTCGTAAAGCAATAAGTTAGATGACGTAGATCTGTCTGGCATAAAACCACGTTGAAATGTTGATATAATTGGTTTAATTTGATGCATGATTTTACTTAATATAATCTTTTCTAAAAGTTTAGGTAGTGATGACATAATACATATGGGTCTATAATTTTCAATTTGACATTTATCTCCTTTTTTAAAAATAGGTGTTATAAAGCTACTTTTCCAAATTTCAGGAAAACAACCTGTAGATAAGGATAAATTGAAAATTATAGTAATAGGAAGAGCTAGAACATGAATACAGTTTTTAAGTAATATTGAGGGAATCATATCTGGCCCCGAATTCGACCTGGTATCCAGCTGTTTGATAAAAGTCACAACATCATCTACTACCACATGGATGTTATGCAAGTTGAGTGAGCTTTCGGTAAATTGGGGTTTATCAGATAATATGTTGTCATTGTCTTCAACATATACACTCTTGAAGAAATCTGCAAATAAATTTACAATATCGTTTTTTTCATGACCCACTTTTTTCCCATAAAACATTGTACCGGGAAAGTTAGAGTTATTTTTCCGAAAGGAGTTAGCGTAATTCCAAAATTTATTAATATTTGTTAAAATAGAATTTTCAACATTGTTGGTGTATTTCTTGAAACATACTTTCGATTGCCTAGTACAATCTTTACGCAGAATGGAGAATGCGATATAATTATCTAGCGTTCTATTTATTTTATAACGTTTGTGGGCAATTTTTTTATCGTACGTTAGATTAATTAGTTCAGAATCGAACCATTTAGGGAATTTAGAAGTGTAATATTTTTGTAGGGGTACAAATCTATCGATTGCTTGATAAATTACATTGTAAAAGTATTTTAAGGCCTCATTTAAATTTGAGCTTTTACAAGTGAGATCATAAGTCCAATTATAAGTAGATAAAAATTCTATAATCTTTGGGTAATCTGCTTTTTCAAAATTACGCTTGACAATCGTGGGGTCAATTACCTTAACATAAGTATTGAGGTAATTGATTATTAGAGGGGGGTGGTATTAACATTAGAAGAATTTGTAAAGACAAGATCGAGAAGACGAGAATTGATGTTGTACACATGGTTTTTCTGATGCAGATTTAAAAAGTTCGACATTTCTATAATTTCATGGGAGCCATGATTGATGTTGTCCGGACTCGAGGACGCGATGTTCTCAATGTCCCATACAATATTTGGGAGGTTGTAGTCACCCATCAGAATAAATGTAGCATCAGGAAATTTTCTTCTCATAGTTTCAACTTCAAGGTGGTGCTCCTTATATGTTTGCAGGCCGGAGGATGGTGGTATATATGTGCAACCGATTATAAGTTTTTCATTTTTTAAGGAAACCATTACAAACACTTGTTCAAGATGTTTGTGAAGGCATTTCAGTTTCTTCGAATTCAGTTTGGTTGATACTGACAATAGTACGCCGCCACCTCTTGTTTTATTGCTGGAACTTTGACATCTGTCGTTTCTGTAAATGAAATGATCTCAAAATCCCAGTTCTTGATCGTTTATGCCAGCATTTAGCCATGTTTCAGTAAGAGCATAAATTTCGTAATTCATCGTTGGTAATGTACATTTTAGTTCTTGAAGTTTCGTTCTCAGTCCTCTTACATTTTGATAATATATTATTAGTTTGTAGGTCAGTTTTTTGGATTTAATTTTACAATTGTTGGGTGATTATTAATGTACTTGATTGTAATGTCTTGCTCACCCGATGATTGCCTATTTTTTAGTTCGATTCGCAAATTATTTAGATAGTTCCTTTGAGCAACTGATTGATCAGGGTACATGCGGATGTTATTCTTAACATATTATCATAATATTACGTTTCAAGACACAAGTTCACTCTCCCCTCTCATCAAAAAGACCCTCCACTCAGCATCATCAAAGATGACATAGACCCTGAGAGAAATAATTTCCCTTAGGGTCTCCTGCGTGGAGTTAATATTAAAAAAACTACTGGATCCTGAATTTTGTGAGGCTGAAAGTAGAGGGAAGGGGTAGATGGGGAAGTACCTAACTAATCAGATCTGATCACCAAATACGGCTAAAGCTATTTCAAGAAACGTATAGATTCTAAAAATTATCCTAAATATAATTTTTAATTAATAAATTGTGATATAATACCAATTAATCAAACAAAATTTACGTGCGAATGCCGTAATTTGAACCCTCGACGTTCTTGATAGTAAACCAAGGATAGTAACCACTTAACCACAGAGACCATTAGGTAGACGTACAGGATTAAAGGACGCTGCATGTGAACATATCTGTTACACCTGTAGTTTGTATTAAGCCACACCTCCTGAAAACAGAAATTCAGAAATATGATATTTCACGCTACACGCGTCAAAGCGCCGCGCCGTGTCACACATTATTATATAAATATATACATCATCACATCACAGTGGCGCGCGTGTCTCTTATACTACTACCCATCAATATATGTATACCAACATATTATACAATATGAGTGTATGTCGCGCAGTAGCGTCGCGCGGGACTCGAGTCAGCGGAGCTTGAAATTAGTTTGCGGTGGGGCAGCCCGCCACCCCCCGCCACCCCCCGACAACAATACTCCCCACCACCCCCGGCGGGACATTAGACACTGCTCAACTGCTGACTAGCGGCAGTGGTGGCACCTACTGCACACACGCCGCAGGACACGGCCTAACCAACCTGATCTAACCCCGATTCGAAGCAGTGGCGGTCATTCTTTTTATTCGATAAACTTTTTTTTTCTTTATTCATAATATAAGATTTTGTGCAATGTTTTTTACATACCAAACCATTTATTGGATAACTTATACCATAGGTAACCCCAAGTAGTTCTCTACAATTAGTGTTTTCACTAGAATTCATTGGGGGAGGAGTGTTCAGGATGCGCCTGCCCACCATCTGCCTGGCGTGCCAGATCGGGAGAGGCTGATTTGGGGAGACACTTTGACCTCTCCAACTGGTTTCTCAACCCTTCGCTTTGCGTCACAGCAGGAAGGATATATTTGTACGACACTCCTGGATATACCGATCACTAGATTTCTACCCACCGCTCATACCTCTTTCCTTCCCAGAACTCTCCTGTCCTTCATCTCCTTTAAATACTCTCCACGCAGCATCCCCAAAGATGACATAAGCCCTAAGGGAAATTATTTTCAACAGAGTCTGGAATGTAAAAAGAAGCTCTTCGACTATCGCTCTAGGCACATGCCCGTATTATGGTAGGCGAAATTTGGGTATATTATTACATATACCCGTATATAATATCTGTTAATTGCCAAATAAAAAATTTACAATGTAGAAATAAGTAAGTAGGTATAGTGCAGTAACAATATGCATCAGACCTTGCGTCAGATCCGTTAGTTCTGACTTTCTGCAGAGTTGTTTCTGATGTTGGCCTAATGAAGAAGTCAAGTTTTTGACCTTGTATGCCGAACGCAACATTGTCAAAAATCCAAAAAACCGCGAAATTTTCTACTTTTCTTCAGTTTTCGGCAATTTTTGCCCTAAAAGACTAGTTTTAGATAACTGTGTTTCAAATAAAACAAAATTCTCTATAATTTGAACCAAAAACCATTTCTGTACACCCAAAATACAGCTTTACAAAATTTATCAATTTTTTTAACATGGAAATTTTTAGGAGTTAATCCAAAAATACAAAAAAAACCTAGTGATCATTTGGGGTTACCCATGGCAGAGATGTTGGTTATCCAATCAATTGGTTCCCGGGGCGGCGGCTATTCGACATCTAGTTTTATCGGTTACAATAGTTAATTGTATATTTAAAGTAGCTTTCTACCACGACAAACATTACCAACCACCACAAATCATGTATGTAGTTTCTCTTAAGAAATGTTTGCTAAAGTTTATAAAAATATACTCAAATAACATAAATTCAAAACTAACGAGCCACCTTTCCCCGATTTCAGGGTTGTTGGTTATTTGAAGAAAAAAAATATTTCACGATACGGTATAATAGCAAAACGCTGCAAGTAATCCCGCATTAGACATGGGCCCAACTGGTATGTTGCGAACTGTATTTTTCCCAACCACCCTCCCCCCAGAGAATTAAGTAAGTCGAACAAATTAGTGGATGCGTAATATGAATTTGGAGCGTGTGATAAGTTAATGTTATCCATCTGAGTGATCAGATACATTATACTACACTAGTGGTGTTGTATACATGGGATCCCTGAGGCGTATATGCGGTAAAATCATCTTGTGAAAAATCTGGAGATTCCAAAATAATGCAATAGTGAAGAAAATGACGCTTAAATGGTTTGGGCATGTAGAGCGGATGAACATATAAAGAAGTCTAAGAACAATACAATGACGGCCTCCGTGATCGAGGGGTCTCGACTAGAAATCCGAACTCAAGAACGAGTCGAACAAGGGATCAATGTCGTATGGGGTCAACAGTTGTGTACCTACTGTTAAAGTATCCACGGATCCTCTACAGTTCGCCAATCTTCTGAGAAGTTAACTTGATTCTGGTTTCGATGGAGCCCCCGTGCCTGAGCTGGTCATTTAGAGTTACTGCACTTTGGATGAATCAGAAGTCTGTGTTGGCGGCCTCGCTTGAAACCATCCGGGTTTTCCATTAACCAATTTTGCTATTTTTAATTTTCTCAGTTGACCACTCGTTTGGCAGTTCATACTCTCTGCCTACCCCAGAGGGTAAAAGTACCTCCTCAGAGTCACGAAATTAACGTAGGTATTAATTGTGTTTCTAGAAAAAAATAGCTCTCGCTTTTATTTTTGCGATGGAAACGACTGTTTTTTGCGTTAACCACATAACTGTTTCAACTTTCCGGAGTTGGCAACCGCAGTATGGTAATGGTCAGAAGCGAAAAAATATGGAGATTGGAAGGAGAAAGGAATGAGGAAGTTTGTGAAAACTTAGCTATTCCGATTCTTTCAACAAGTCATATAACAGAATAATATCATTATCAGCCATACTTCAGAGGAGGCCTGAAATTTTCGCGTATTTTTTCGCGTAAAACGAGAAGTTAGTTCATTTTCACGCGAATAAACCAAATGATTTAAAAAAAAAATCAATAACCTTTATTCACTTTTTTGTTTACACCAGTTGTTTGAGATCCAGTTGAGATTTATAAAATTTCTACGTTTTAGTTAAGATAAAATACTGCAGTGTCGTCTGCGAATGAGAAGATATAGCTATTTAGGTTTGACCATGTTTATTTAGAATAAGAGTGGCCCCAGTATGGTTCCTTGAGGAACTCCAAAGTTTATTCTATTGACTGTTTTTTTTATCTAATATCGTTATTTTTTTTTTTAGACACGATTTTTTTTTTGTTTTTTTTATTGGTTTTCAAGCTACAATCCCGTTAAACTGCAATAAAGCAGTTTGTCAACAGGATGTTAATGATCAATTACATACATACACACATAATATTATTACTATAACTATACAATTAACACACCTAAATTAATATAAACTATCTCTATTTAGTAACCATTGTTTCAGCATATATCTCAATTTATTTGTATAATTGCAATTTTTTATATTAATGGGTAACATGTTAAGCATTTTTGGCACGTTAAATTCTAGGGTCCGTATTTATTATTATATTTTGGAACAAGCATTCCTTCATTCTTTGTAAACCTTGTATTATATTCATGTTCCACTTTCCTTTTATAATCAGACTCAGATATATGTTGAATCAATATTTTGTACCATAATAAGGCCTGCACCGGTAATATTGTTAAATTCCGATACAACAATGATATGTTTCATCTCTGTGAAAAAATATGTTTTTTAACTAATAACTTAACCATAGAATTTTGTACTGATTGCAGGTGGCTTAAATTAGTTTTACAAGAGTGACCCCGAGTAGTTAAACCATACCGTAAAGTTGATTCTGCGAGTGATAGATAAATAATTTTTAAAATATTCACCGGAACGAAACATTTCAGTTTGTATATCCTACCCACTATCGCTCTCAGCCGCTTGCAAGTTTTGTTTATTTGTGTATCCCATTTGAAATGACAATCAACAGTCACCCCCAAATAAACGTATTCATTTACCAGTTCAATACTTTCACACATACAGGGCCATAAAATGTTTTGATGAATACATATAAAGTTATGTGAAATTATTTTAGGCATGATCTGAAATGAAGCATGTGGAGACCGTATGTGCATCAATTTAGTTTTCTTGGTATTAATGATTAGACCTGTGTCATGTGACCATTTTATCAGGGACGTAAAGTCATGTTGCATATATTTAATAGCTATGGATAATTGTTCATCAGATATGACAAGAGCAGTGTCGCCAGCATAATACAAAGTGTCTTACATATTTAAATATTTTTTCATTATTTATATAAATATAATATAAAGGGTTGGACCCAAAATTGACCCCTGCGGGACTCCAGCACAGATTTTTTTCCTCCCACTCATTTTTTCTAATATTTTTACACAGATATGTCTATTAAATAAATAATTTTAAACAAATTAAGTAGGTCACCTCTAATTCCAATTGCTTCTAAGATTTTTAATAATTTCTGTTGGTCAATTGTATCAAACGCTTTGGAGTTATCTATAAATAGTACTAAAACGTGTCTTTTATGGTTTAATTCATTATTAATATAATTTGAAAAATCCTGTAGTAAATTCTCTGTGCTTTTTTTCTTTTGAAAGCCATATTGCTTTTGGTCTATAATGCCAAATTTTTCTAAGTATTTATTTAATTTTAAGGAAATATATTTTTCAAAAATTTTTTCAAGTGCAGGCAAGATACTGATAGGTCGATAGTTTCCTATTTCTGAGTGCTTTCCTCCTTTGTATATAGGTCTAATAATAGCACATTTAAGATCATTTGGCAATTCAGCTTCTATAATAAGTCTATTAACTAAGTGCGTTATAATGGGTCCTAAAATATCTATATGTCTTTTTATGTCGTACATTCTTATGTTGTCCATTCCCAAGGATTTTGAATTTTTCATTTTTTTACAATATTTTTTATCTCAGTGAGAGTTGCCTTTGGTAAATACATACTGTGAGGTAATTCTATTTGATTAACATTGGATGCCTTAAAATCACATCTGTGCAACATTTGGCTTATACTATCTGAGAAGTAATTTACATGTTGGTTTGTTACACTTTCCACCTTTCCACATTTGATGGTTTGATTCTCAATTATGGTGCAAATCAAACATATTACAGTAACGCGTTTTATGATTATAATAATTAGTAATATTTTCACAATATTAGGACACGAACTATACTGTTAACATCAGACAGGAATCTATTTATTTTACGAACAAGCACAGAACAACCGTTGGGGTTCACAAATACCGCTCCGTTTTTTTCCAATTGATTTCCAGCATTAGGTACCTAATTCGAATACAACTGTTGTCTTAGTACTCAAAAGCTAAAATGTAGATTTTAGTCAAATGGGATGAAAACCAATAATTATTTTTATTTATCTTTCCTTCTACAGGACAGAAAAAAAATATTTTTACCTAATCACTTGTCATTCATTCAGCAGTCTAAATCAGTGGGTAGTTAGTTACCTTCATCTCAATATGTCCAGATGTTCTTTATAAAGCTGTAAACCCTGCATAATGAAAAAGGTTTGATTTCTTCCGCAGTGATGCATTCGCACGCCTGTCACAGTCATCGGCCTTCCCGAATGCGCATACCAGGGAAGCAGTCGGCCAAGAAGAGTTCTCCGTCGTACTAATCCCGCTACGGGTGCAGCTCTAACACGCTCGTAAGCTGTAATTTTTTTGGTATTATAACCTACAGATTATGATACTTGTTGCTTTCTGAGATCCTGGTAGATTGGAAAGAATTTTTCGACAATCCAAAAACTCACAGTCCAAATTTTTGGATTGAAGTTACAGATTTCTGCACCGATAGAAATGCCCCCGATTACAAAAAAAATATTCGACTCGACCATTTTTCAACATCATCTTTTTCTTAAAAAAACATTATAAAACGTAATATTTTAAATTGAGCCGCTATCAATAACACCCCTTACGTAGATGGCGATAAGGTTTAAATTCCCGCTTAACACCATCCGCCTGTTTTGATTTATGCAAGAAAAAAACATGACCAAAAAGTGTTTTATTTTATTTTGAGGATGTTCAGGCATAAATATTTAATGTTTTTTCGATCATTTTATAAATAACTTAATTTGCCACATTGTACAAGAAAATTATAACCGAAAATGGGTTCGTAAGTAGGAGATTTTGAACTTTAAAGCAGTTTTCATAGGCCTGTACATTATTTTTTTCTGGGCTTGTAAAAAGACTTATCTAAAAAATACTCGATTATTTCAAAGGCCAAGATGTATTCTACTCGCAGTATTTAAATAAAGCATCTGAAACATTTCTAGGCGACCAAATTTTCAAACCAAAAACACATGATTTTGCATAACTAAGTATGGCATCGCCTTAAGAATATGACGTTATCTCCATTTCTTACAAGAAAACTAATAATTATTTCAAAGGTGTAAATTAAGTTTGTCAGGTACCTGGAAATTTCAAGGAGAAACTTATGTTAAAATTACACAAAGTCGAAGTAGAAGATTGGTCACAATTTTCTTTCTCGCAGGTTTTTTGTGTGATTTTTCTGGATAAGTAATGTGAAAAATGGTGACCGGATAAATCATCAAAATGATAATTCATCACATCTTTAAAAAATTATATAAAGTCAAGGAAAGTGTTGAAACAAAAACTTAATTAACTGGGTTAAGTAGGTTAGGTTGGGTTAGGTTAGGTTTAAATTTTTTTTCATCGTTTCTAATGGCTCTATATCACTTTTTAAAAGTGTGTTGAATTGTCACTGTGTTGAGTTATCATGGAACCTTGAAAAATATATACAAGCCTGCAACAATCCATTTGGACATTGTAGAAAAGCGACTACCAAAGATGAAGTTTTTTATTATACATATTTATATTATTTAATAAATAAGTTTCTTGTAAACGAAAACTGTTTTTAAACGCATCCAATTTGAATTTTGATTTTGTTTTCTTGATTGAATGAATAAATTAATGAATTGATTTCATGAATTGGAATCTTAGAAGTATAAATTAACCCATTTTCCTACATACAATCAGGCTGAAACTTGGCAGATTGACTCATTGTTGATGACGATGCATTCCATCAACTTTTGGTGGCACTCGCGCATACATACGCCCCCGCACATGCATTTCTCTGAAATTGGATGAAATAATAAAAAATTACAGCAACTTATATTCGAAATAAATCTTTCAATTTAAATTAGGATTAAGCTTAAGTGATAGAGTACTTCACTCATTTTAGTCAGTCCCTGGGGAGAAGGTTAAATCCTTATTACAAATTTAAAATACGTTTTATAATAAAACTAGATGTACGACGATAAAATATAAAAATGTTTTTCTGGTGATAAAACTATTTAAATGCAAAATAAAATCCAGTCTATCATTAATTGTTTTCATTTATTTCTTGATATAGAAATTTCAAGTGGCCGTATTTAGCGAAACCTATTTCTAATCAGCGCGCGTATCTACTTCGAAACCCACAATTTTACAAGAGTATAATTATATTTAACAGTTATTATACATTATAACTTCTACTCCGGTGGTCTACTGTTTCGGCTTACTTCAGTCCGTCTTCACCTGACTCGGCAGCCGATGACACAGGGTTCTATTCCGACGCCGTCTATTGTATTTACCCCGCGAGACGTCCCATTGAGCCCATTTCTCGGTAAGCCACTGTCAAAAGTCGAAGCTAAACCAAAGGAAATAACAAATCCTTAACGCTTTGGAAAAAAGGATTAATGGATTTATACATTTTTAGGTTATTTCTCGTTTTCATGTTGCGATTGTTAAAACGGATTTAGATTTAGGTACCTCCGACGTTAAATACAAGCGTTAAACAAAGACACAACAAATACCAGACAATAAAAGCATAGGTACTAACTTACGCTGTCGGTGAAAGGTGCATGCGTGATTAAAAATTGAACCGGAGTGGAAGATACTCTCAGTTTCGCCGTGGTGTAAGACCACCATTCAGAATTAAAACGTTGCTTGAAATGGCTTTAGCCGTGTTTGGTGACCAGATCTGAATAGCCAGGTACTTCCACACCTTCTACCTCATCTCCTTTCCCTCCCCACTAGTGTCAGCCTCACAATGTACCCCAATTCTGGACGCCATAGTCTCACTGGCTCGAGACAGTTGTAAGCAGTTGGGATTCTTATAAAAATAATGTAAAAAAAGAAAGCAATTATTTTTAAATTAAGCCTCGGAGGCAATGAACATTTAAAAAAATACCTAATAACTAATATTTTTATCATTCAGAGCATCCCTTTTCAAAAGAAAAACTTACATTTTGATTCCTGAAACCATTGACTAAATATAACACATCAGCCTGAAACCTTTCAAAAACAAATTAAAATAATATATACTCGTAACCCAATATCAATGACATCTCCTTTAATATAACAACGAATTGTCGAAGGCGACTTTACTATCCTGTATATTATTTATGTAAACACTCGATTGTCACATTTAATTCTTGTGGCTTGCTGATATTGTTTGCCGACAAAAAGATCCCAAACTCTACTCCCAAAGGGGACAAAAACGATACATTGGCTTCTATCAAAGGGAAACAACCCTTTGTATTTTAAAATTTGAACGAACCTTTTGAGGGATTTTTTGTCAGAGACGTTTTTAAAATTTGTGGTTATGTATTTGCACGTTTTTGAAACGAATTAAAATTACTTTATGTGACGTTAATACACTGAATAGATAATTCACACTAGAAATGTCATCAACGTAAATTTGAATGGAAACCAATGTCGCCACTAAATTAGTACCTTTCGGTTCTAGCCCATTTAGCACGCGATCTGCCCACACTTCCCTGACATCGAATATCGTCATCCATTTGAATTTCGTAATAATGATGAAATACAGTTTTGTTTTTGGAAAATTTAACCCTCCAGGCCTCTGGAATATTGATCGATATATTTCAGGTGCTGTCAGGAAGTCGGCAAAATAATTATTAAAAAATGATAGGGTTTTATATTTTTTTCTCCAATTGCGATCGAAACGTTTGGTTTCATAGAGGTGTACATTTTGATTGAGATGCGGGTTTGGGTAGGTACCGCCGCCTCGGGAATTATTTTTTGAATAACCAACACCTCTGCCATATGTGCCCGGGCTTATTGGATGAGGTGTGTTCTGTGATCGGGAGAGGTTGGTTTGGGGAGACACTTTGACCTCTCCAACGGGTCTCTCTCGACCCATCGCCTTGCACTGTAGCGCGAGAGATAGATCATACGTTCATCTTTCCTGGACAAACTGATCCCTAGATTCCTAACCATCCCTGATACCCTTTCCTTCCCAGAACTTTCTCTCCTTTCTTTGCTTAAAAATACCGTCCACACAGCACACTTGAAGGTGACGTAGGCCATGAGGGAAATTATTTCCCCCACTACTTTCAGCCACACAACATACCTGAATTGGGGATGCCAGACTCTCACTGGCTCCAGACGTTTGTGAGCAGTTAGGACTTTTCTGTATGTTATAATGGAATGGGGGTTTTTAAAAAGCACATTCTATTATTTTAAAGGTGAAGAAGACAAAATTTCATCAATCTCGGAATAAAACTGTAGATTCGTATTAAAAACCCACAACAAAATATTTGTTAAATTTGATGGAATTCACTTGGTGTCTTTCGGGAGTCCACTGTCCAGCATTTGCATAATATTGTATAGTCGCCTCGTAACACGCGTATAATCCCGGACATTGACAGGACAGCATGGAGAGAAGGTGGACGGGATTAGGTACAGGCGGTATTCTGCCATCAGGATACCAGCTGCTAAGGAGGATGTGTCCGACTTTATTGGAAATGTTACTTCTGTTGGATGACGCATGAGCCATTTTAGTTGATTAAAATTAAAATACCTAATAGTTTTAATAATACTGTTGAAAATTTGCGGGAATCATAATTCAAAAACCTTTCTGTACTCCCTTTTCTCTGCGTAGGTATATATGCGATATCCACCCACACTTGGAATACTGCATACCGATCTGGACTCCTTTTACCAAGCCCCCATTGAAGGAATCAAAAGAATTCAATGAAAATTTAAGCAACAACATTGAATCCACAAAAAAAACACAATTTCAACTTACTTCAAATACAACGTTTAATTTTTCGATCAAATCATATTATTTAAAAATATTAACAATGGCCTAGCCTCGTCTGGGCTTACCAATTTTATAAAAATTCACACAATCAAGTTTTTTTTTCATTCATTCATTCACAGTATGCAGAACTAACAGTAAAAAAATTGCCAATTTACCGTATGCATACATGTGCGCAGTCACCCAATTTCATAATATCCAAAATAACCTTCAGAAATATCTAACCGAAGTAATGTGTGCGATTACAAATTAATTCATTCGTAGGTATATATGTAAGCAATGTATCGAGAGCATATCGCATCCTTCTCCTATATTCCTCTTCCTTCATCTTTTCCCTTTACATTCTTATCAGTTTAAAGGCAAAATAAAACTAAATATATAATCTAGACGATCCAAAATGAGCTTTGCATTAAACTACTAGTATCCTTCAGAGAAAAATCTTAAATAATGTGGTCAATTTCCATACAAAATACTTACAAGGTAAGACGCCCAGTTGGTAACCTTAGATAAATCAGTGGAAATCAACTCAGGATGTTGTACAAGAAGAGACTGGACCCTCAATGGATGAAGGCTGTTGAAGTAGCCCAGAGGGGATGACTGGAGGTGCCTTGTGGAAGCCATGGGTCACCGACCCGAATACGGCAAGAGAATACGGTAAAAGATGAGATGAAATGAAATATAGGCAAACAACAGTGCAACATTATTTGTATATTATCAACAGACAGGGGATAACATAAAAACAAATGGGGATAACATAAAATTAAATGACGAATAATAAATACCAACTTACTGTCCAAGGACGGTATGTAAGAATAAAACAATAAGTATGTAAAAAAACAACAATAAGTGTTGTTAAGTTCTGGGGACTTTGGAAACTGCAGTGGATTTTATAGTGTACACATTCGCTCAAGAGATTGGAATAAGGTTAAGTTGGTTATTTGGAAAGGAATATTGAAAGTTTCGGGGTTTCTTAATAGACGGTGATTGATTTTGATTGATATAGATTTTGACACCCACTAACCGATCATGTTTCTTTAACAACATCTTCCGAAGCAAATTATGGCAATTGAGCGCAGTATCCTTCTTTTATATTGTAAAATGGAGTGAATTCGCCTAAGAATTTATCAAGCCCAAGCCACGCTATTCACAGGGTGTTTCACACGTTAGTGAACCGTTTTATTTGAATTCCGACGGGTGACATGTCCCGCTGTCCGCTGCCATCCGCTGTCCGGTAGCTGCATACTATACACTACTGCCACTACTGGCGGCTGAGCCTCAGGGATTATATCGGACACATCAGGCAACATACTGAATAAAATCAAGAGCGACATTATACCTCATAATTCCTTTAATTCCTTTGCATTTTATTTATTTTTCATGATTTCTATAAACAGTTATACACCAATATATTAAAGCTACACACTCTATAACTCTCTTTCAGATATGAATAAAAACAGCCAGCTTAATCCAAAAATTCAAAGTAAGGCTTTAAAACAATATTTTTTTCAAACATATAAAAACGATAATACGTAATTCTTGTCATGTGGTACTTTGTTTTCTTTCTCTCTCTATCCTTTTCTATCCCCTGTATTTGTAACCAGGCATAATCTATTTTTACCAATGGATTAGTGGGTAAGTAACTTCTTCCAAATTCCTACCTTGGCTCTGTGCTTATGTGTATATGTCGTTTTCCCTGTCCGTTTCCTTTTTTGTTTCTTCTGTTTGTTCTACTTAACCTCCTTTTTCTATTTATGTACTGTTTTGTATGTGAAACTTATAATTATGATATTTTTCTATCTTTGTACCGTTTCGTTCGTGAAACTTATAATTTTGATATCAAAATTCCTCTCGTCCTACAATGAGTTTTGTAACTCATCGGGATTGCTCTAGCAAGAAATAAATATAAAAATTTCCATAATATTACAAATTTTGAACATAATATCTTAAAAGGTTTCTATTCCTGGTTTCTTGTTTTTTTCCTATTCCTGGAGGTAGACCATGTTAAATGACATTTTTGCAAAAATCATTTTTTCTTGTAAACGTTTGTTTGTCTGTCTGTTGTCGATGTTTTATTTCGCTGGAGATCACTCCTGTAGTGGTAGCACTGTTTAACAGACGATTTGAGATATGTAATCAATGGTATCCGACATACTGTTTCATGTAAAGAACGGTAAGTGATGCAAGATGGCGGATGGCTGGCACATACCACCATTGATAGATAAAATGATTCAAACACTTTTAATTCTGTGGATTCTTTTGACAGTGATGACAGTGTAGCAGATCCGAATTTTCTGCCCAAAACAATAACCCGTGGTCATATCATTTCTAGTAAGGAAAATATGACCACGAAAGATTTTTGTGTATTTCTAACCTGTTTCACGTAAAGCATGTTAAGTGTGTTCAATTAATACGTTTAAAACGCTACAACTTTTATTTATATAAAAGGTTTTCTAATGGCATCTACTTGTATATGCCAATGTTTATCTCAAAATGTTCAAAAAAACATAACAAAATTCTCAAAACATAACAATCAATCGATTACATCTTTTGTGATTCACAATATCTTGTGAATATTTAGATGATAAATCGTGGATAAAAATTATGTCTTGAACTAACATTAATTTCACTTACAATATATTTTGCGGTCGTATTTTTTTTCACTTATTAAATTTTAAACATATAAATTTGTTGTATACCACTAATTGATTCGTGTATTCATGTAAAGGATGGTACACAACATTTTTTCCCATTTTTCAAGTCTGATTATTTTGTTTTAAATCATAATACTGCAATTAACCTTTATTTTGTCATATAACAAAAGTAAAAGAACAAATTATAACGACTCTTTTAAATTTTTACGAATTATGTTATTTTTATGCATCCAAACATTCAAAAATGTTTTTTTCAAAACTTTTTTTGTCAGTTAACATGGTCTACACCCGAGCAGCTCTAATTCAATTGAGTCGCTCTGTTGATTGGCGCATTCTGACAGGCAGAAGTCCTCACTTTCGGAGCACAAAAAAGTGCACGGGATCTCTCGGGTATACTTGTTAGTCATACAAGTTAACCTCTTTCAACGTAGGTGGATTAAGTATAATTCTAGAGATTAACTTGAAACATGTTTACCTAAAAATATGTATAAGGTGTTGAAATCAAGTATCCTGTTTAGAACAAGGATGGATACAGGAATGAATAGTATATAAGTGAAATTTATTTGTTGTTTTGTGTTTAGTTAGTAGAATTCCATTTAATTTTAAGAAATTAAATGTAAACTAAATTTAATAATATTATTTTTACGTTCTGCAAATATTTTTAGGTTTTTGTTATTGTTACAGCTGTTTCGGCTTTCAAGGCAATTTTCAAACTATGTCAAAATGAAACAGCGGGCAGGCGCATCCTGAACACACCTCACCCGATCAACCAAAACCTCCTAAGAGGCTTAATCTAGAAGTTTTTGGATGAACCCGGGCACCCCTGCTAAATCACCAAACATAGCGAACCACTTGGGGTGACCTATGGCCTAAGTGTTGGCTATTCATAAATGGTTCCGGGACGGCGGAACCCAAACCCTTCTCCCAAATTGCCACTCTATAAAATGAATCATACCGATTTGAAATTAATTACAAACTGAGCACGAGACTATGTAAGATTCTATTGGTCTCACAGACAGCCATATGGATATAATCTCAGACGACAAGACACCGAAAAAGTCAAAAAGCTAGACTGAAAAGGACCCCCCTTGAAAGTGTCCAGATTCAGACTGAATGAGAAGAGGACTAACCGCGTGGAAGAAAGAGCAGGATGGGCAGGAGTGAGGAATGAACTAAACCTGAGATGCATTCAGAAGATGATATTTGAAAATCTAAAATTATTGATAGTAATCATTGTTACCCCACTTGACGAATCAGGCAACTATATAAACTGAAGAAGAATAATAGCCATCAATATGGACTGGAAAGTGCACTCACTGGTAGGACTACTAACGAAACACTGCCACCTCCGGAGATACATGCAACTTTTGAGAATGGAAAACACGAATGATGCATCCGATACTGTTTATGAATTATAGCTTCAGATGAACGTGGAAGTGGACTGTAAATAATTTAAACGCGGTGAAATAGTGTGTGTAGGAATTAACAAGGTATGGAAAGAAATAAAACAGGAAGACCAATCACTTACCTCAGTATTTTTGTGAAGTAGAAGGAGCACAAAACACAATCATAATACAGTGGGTTCCACTGCGATACCTCGAGGTAATTATCGCCATAACAATGCGATGCACTTTCAAGACAGTCAACTTCATTCTTTCAGTCATCTTATCTTGTCAGGGCCCCTACCAGAAAGCAACTTGATGAACGTAAATATCTCTCTTAGCGAGCAAAGAACAAATGAAATTCGCAAGCCTATAAATAATATTAATACGCTTGTAAATTATCTTCTAAAATTATCTAAAATATCTTCTAAATTACTTTTATTTATTACTACTTCAAGAGCCAATAAAATTGCATATGATGAATAAGTAGATTTTTTTAAAGATAATCTCTGGAACTATACATAATCCACCTATTTTGAAAGAGATTAACTTATATGTCCCAGACAAGTATACTCGTGGAAGGTCCCATACCCTTTTTTATGCTCCAAAAGCGAGGACTTCTGCCTATCAGAACGCCCCAGTCAACAGAGCGACTGAACTGCTCAACGAGTCTGCATTGACCATCGACATTTTTAACGTAACCTACAGGCAGTTTAACAATTATCTTTTGACGTATGTCACAAAGTAGTGAAACTGACCTTTTTATGTGTTTTGCTATACTTTTTGTCTAATTTGTAATCTTCTCCACAATGTATTGGTGAATAACCGTTTTACGGAGAACATGAAAAATAAATAAATAAATAAATATCAGATACATTAGAAGAGAGGTACATGGAAGCCCAGGCACAGATTTATAAATTATATTACACACACGTCCATCAAAGCTACTAGCTTGACGGTCGAAAGCAATCTGGCAACACATGTGATTACGCAAATCATTCCATCAAGTCATCATGGCTTTCCACTCTCGACGTTCTTAGTCCAGAAGACCAGATACCAGGCGAGTCACACGAGTCGGTCGGGACTTCTGAAGCAGAAGCCGTCACTGACTGGGAAATAACACTCCAGGATAATCGTCATTGGTTCTCCGATGCAGACGCTCGGATTAAGGTTTGATTATAAGATTGATTACTTAGAAGGGGTGGTGAATTCGGGGTCGCGGACATTTAAAAAAATATACCTTATCTTTGTTCTTACTACAAGGATCATGTATTCTTCTGATTTTGTGCACTTCCGGAGTAACAGAATAGAAATAAGCATTCATTCACAAACTTAGATTAATACATTAATACATAAAAAACTCGAAACAAAACTCAAACTTATGAAAAATCATATACATATATTTCTGAACTGTACATTTTATATGTAAATACCTACACGGAGAGAAATCGATTTTTGCCCTCACGTTAAATTAACAGGCCTTATTAATAAAATATCAATTTAAGAATGTTTTATCTGTTTGCCTTGATAATTTATTATGACGATACAAAGAATTTTCGTTGTAATGCAAACATATTCGGATGTTTATGAACACATGTTCCGACATCGAAATTTAGCAAAAGTTTATCAGGAAACCTGTAAATTCATTCGACTTGAACTCAGGGCCTTCGCCTTGCCTTGGAGCTGCTGTTTTTTGCGCTCTGATTGTTCTGTTTCAAATTTTCGTTTAAAAATCTTCAATAAATAATAACTAATGCAACTTGAGCTTTTACTAAGTTATTAAAATAAATAAATAAAACATAATCATTTTAATTTTGAAATTTCGGTTTTCTGTGCCTTTTTCAATCTTGATAGTTTACCCACAAGTCTGAACATTTTCACAGTCTTTAAAAATAGAAGGCTTAATTTTTTATTGTAATATAACGAATAAAGATACATAAATATTTTAAAATGTTAAATTTTAGATCATCATTGGTTATGTGTATACCTTATCAGAAAAGAGGAGTTCTTGTGACTGATAAGGGAACCACGATTCTTACGTAAGTTTTAAGTTATAATAATATTTTTGTATGGAATATTGATTTTTCAATGTAATTTTTAGTTAAGTTTTTTTTTTAAATAAAAAAAATTAATTTATTTGTTCTGATTGGTTGAGAATACAACGCAGTTCAGAAGGGAGATTAGTGTAGTTTTTTTTGGCTTGGTCAATATAATGCTTTTGCATCTGTGTTGTTTTAAAATTAGGTGATACTAATAAATTGATTTGTTTTTGATATTTTAAATTAAACTAATTTAAAGCATTTAAAGGGCTCCTGTGGTGATATTTATAAAAAATAAAATAAAAACGCTTGGGTAATAAGCCAAACCTAATAATAAAAAAATATAAAAAAATTGATGAATACTAGGAACTCAAAAAAATAAAGATGTGTAGTCCCTGCATTTCTGCACATTCCGTCACGTGCCAGGTGCACCATAGGATGATCGGCCCTCACTTCAAACGCTCCCGTACGCCACCGGACTGCATTTAGAGCCTTAATCACGAATTATTACACAAATTAGACCTTGGACTTCGACATTAAAGGCTTCTTTCCACCGATAATACTAGGTACGTGATTCGCTGGAGATACGTAACACAGAAACAAATGTAGAAAAGCTTATCATGGAAGGCTTGGACCAAAATCTCATTTATTTTATGTGATGACCACACAAGAATCCTAACAGCCTGAAATCAGTGGGATTATGTCACTACCGATATTGTTGCGAGGTGTATGAGAAGAAAAAGGAGATGGAAGAAAGGAGAAATTAATTAAACTGAAAATTAAATAAAGTTGAAAAAACTGATTTCTCTGAGAGGATGATGTATGGGGGGTCTTTTAAGGAAATAAGTAGGTTCTACTCGAAGAAAAATGAGTATTGAAAATTTTATATCTCTTCAAATCATTGGTAATCCTATGCGTGGCCACCGATTCCGAATAATTGTCTATTATGCCGATTGTGTGTTTCAAGTTTTCTACACTGCCTACAAACAAACGCGAATTATAAGCAAACTATATATCGGTGTTCTGTCAAAATGGTGCGTCAGTTGGCAAATTTTCTCGTAAATTATTATTTACGTAAATAATATTAAATATCAATAATTTTCTAAATTGTAAATGCAAAAAGGAATTGTGTATTGTCATAAAGTTGAATCAAATGATTGTTATTTTTTTAATTCGTATTAAAAACGGTAGTTGTAGGTAAATTTTTACCAAAAATGGGATTGCAGGCCCTTAACAAACTACATAATTAATATGTTTAGAGATGTTTAATAAATTAACAACACTCACTTTTCGCCCTGCAGACGTAGGTTGCGCGTGTGTCTGCATCTCCGAAGTAGTAAGGTTATTTCATTTGCCTGTTCGGGGTACAGGATTCGAAAGGTCTTATGTAAATTGGCGACAATAGTGTCCTTTCAAATCACTTGTTATTGTTATTAATTACCTGGCTTACTCGATCATTTGGCATTTCATCTGACTATAATTTGGTTTATTACGTTCCGGTTCCGGTTCAAGATGGTGGCCGTTTGGATACTACCTTTTTGTCCGGCCGCGAACATGGTACCTACAACTAGCTGTCAATAATCAACATCATCGTACCTAGCGGTATGAAGAAAGTTTGATAAAATAATTGTCATTGAGACATTTCTTTATACAAATTCTTTATTTGAATTTTTTTAAATGTTACTCTAAATATTCATGTTTTATAATTAAGTTGGTAGGTATTTAGGTACCTACTTACAAATCAGGTGATTTCAGAAGCAATTTTGTGTGTTTATTTACTAACTGTATAAAATTAGATACATAAAAACAGAAACACTAGTCTATGTATGTAGTCTATGCATATGTAATACATAAACTCATGCGAGCATTGCCAGTAAGCAAATCACTATTTTATGATCTTTTCTTTTCAGAGAGCAGTGACCTCAAACAAGCATTTCGCTGTAAATGCATAGTAAAAAATAGGCGCCAATCGGTCTGAGCATGCGCAGGTTATGATTTCTTAGACCACAATCTTAAACAACATCTTGGTAGGCAGCTCCTTCTATAATAAATATAAATTTCTTAACCGCCTTCATAAATAATAAATTCACATGTCATTACGTTACGACTTCTTCGATTCCAAATTCTAAATTCAAACGCGGACAACAATAATTTTCCATCCGACATTTTGAATTTAAGATGGCGTCCATAAATGAACCACTCACTAGATCAATATCTTCGGGTTTTTAGTACTGAGCCCATGGGTCCTAATGTTTGCCATAGATAAAAGTCTGTAACTGAAAAATATACGTCACTACTACACATACTCACCATCGACTAGGATAGAAACTATAAAAAAGGCGTAACCATAGACAATATAATTCTCATTCGGAGCCAACCCATTGGCTAGCCTAAAATCGGCCAATGACAGCGGCCTATAAACATGCATGAAGTTCGTGACAGCGGCCTATAAACATGCATGAAGTTCGTATTGGAATGTGGAAAATATACGTCACAAATTACCCATAGAGATTACCGTGTCTTTTTTTCTGACCCACCTTTTTCTCGGAGTTATACCCCCCTGATGGCGTCCGTCTTTCACTTATTTTTTTCCTGTGGCGCCCGCGGCTACTTGGTTCTTCAATAAATTCAATTACTTTAATGTGTTCGGATTCCGACAGCCGCTGAATAATGACACCAGAGGCGTAGGTACCCCTGCCGAAAAAATAAATAGAACGGCGCATCTACAAACACGCATTGTCTATGGAAATAATTTTGGAAACGACAAAGAAAAAGAACGCCGCATCTACGAAAATTACCCCGTCATTCATTATCTGTGGACAAAAGATTTGATTTGATGCCCGAAAATGAACGCTACGTCATCTCCGAACGTTCTCGCATAAAGTAATTTAAATAATATTTTGAGATTGGAAACACTTGTTTATTTTTTATTGTTAAAATTGAACAACAGTACCCACCTAACGTACGGAGGCACTTTGGTGTGGTGACAGGGATATAGCTGTAAATAAATACTGCAATATCACTACCTACCGTAACTCTAAAAAGAAAAAGAAAAAACACTGCGAAAGAGTTGCGTAGCTAATTTTTTTGCAATAACTTTTTCTGATAAGGCAATTTCTAATACAGAAGAAATAAAACTTTCTACATATCAAAGCTTTGTTACCGAAATTAAATAGATTATTCCATCGGAATATTGTTCATATTTGATAGCATAGACGGTGTCCGGAAACTCGTAGTACCTACAAGCGGGAAATTGGTAAAACTACTTCAGATCACGGTCATAAATGATATTACAAAAATATTCCATGATGTTTTTTGTCTTACTTTTTGCAGATGACCCGAAAAGTTTTAGAATAATTAAAAAATATTTATCATTGTAATATTCTTCAAGGTAATATTAACAAATTGTAAATTTGTTGCAATGAAAATAGACTTTGATTATTAAATATGTCAAATAGTCCAATTACAACCTTGATAACAATGTTATTGTGATACATATTAACCCAAGTGAAAGAGTAATGTTGAAATTCACATATAATTAGGTTATCTAAAAAGCTTTATTACATTCAGTGTACTATTTTATTCAGCCTTGGTTAGAAGTCAACTTGAGTACAATTCTCCCATCTGCAACTCACATTACGATATTAGAAGCTATTAAAATAACACAAAATAAATTCATATGCTTTTAAATTTTGTTGAACTACTCGTACAACACTTTTTATTTACTTAGTGTTGAGTCTAACTTTTAACTGCAGTGAACTTTCAAAAAGTCTTTTAAACCATAAAAATATCGGTTTAACTGAGGATTAAACCTTCATCCCCAACAACTGACTAAATTGAATAAACCACACTATCACTTAAGCCAAATCTTAATTGGATGGTACTGAGATTTTTCTTTGCCGAGATATATTAACTGATTTCAGAGAAATACTTGTGTGTATGCGAGAGTACCGAAAAATTGACAAAACGCATTGTCATCGATAACCAGTCTCTCAGTTTCAGCTCGATCGGATGTTGGGAAGTGGGTTAATGTCCATTTCCAAGACTCCGTTTCATTTACTTATTCAGTCAATCAAGAAAACATAATCGATATGTTCATTCACCAGCTTCCCGCTTATACTTTGTGTTTCCAGACACCGTGCATATGATTATTTTTAACCTTTCTCTTTATCAATGTTTTATTTTGCATTTTTATTTTATTTATTTACCAAACATCGTTATATATTATAATACCTACAATATAACCTTACGAGCCATCCTAGCCAAATTTGAAATTGCATACGATAATATTATCATCAGTTACATTAACACGGTTTGTCCTTCAGACCGGAAATCGAATTGATCGCAATTTTAATTTATTTGGTCTCTTTCACCGGGGTGAAAGTATCTATATCACTATAGAACGTGCTACAAATATACTATTTACAAACCAAATTAATCAAACGCAATTACTTACTCCGGATTCATAGTCGAGCGCCTTACCCCTCGAGCATGGAGGCCATCATCTCTTCATAATATTTGATAATCGAAGTTTTACATTCCTCGAGTTAGTAGTTTTTTAGTGGTTGGTTGGTTACTGTAAACGGTAGTAGTTGGGTGACTCGGTCGCAGTGCGCGCTGGAAGCCGGGCGTTTTGCATCGTGACCGGCGCCGCCCTTTTTTTCATTAGCCGGCGCAGGCGGTTGCCGTTTGGCGTTGTGGCCGGTTCATGATACCACCTACCAACCTACAATGGCAATAATTTGCTCGCAACATTGAAGTAGAACAATGAGATCGGTCCTTCATTTGCAAGAACTTGTAATTATTTGGTAAACTTTAGAAGTATATAAGCAACAAATCAAGAAAATATTCGTTAAAATTATTTGAAAACTACATTTTTTATAAATAAATGCTTGTAAATAAAAAAGCAGATTAACGTAGAAAAATTCTAGCAGCCCAATCCGATAGAATATAAAATTGTCACATTTAGCACAAATAGGGCCAATCTATTCTAGTTAATTGTCCGAATCAGATAAAATATTTTCCTCCAGTTGAACGTTGAATGGCGGATGGCGGATGGCGGGTGGCGGATATCGTAGGGCGGCTTCCTACGGGCGGACTCTTGCGGGGCGTGTTGACTTTCTTACGCAGCCGTTCGTTTCAATGTCGGAACAGAGAATTGACTGATTGTTATATTGTTTTTTAGGCTTGCATGAAACATCTTAAGCTTTAAAAGAAGGTAAGAGAAAAGAAAAGCAAAAAATTCTGCCGAAAACGCGATTCGATTATAGCATTTTATGTATATATTTATCAAGAAGAGATAATTCATACATTGAATATTCAAAACTTCTGATCCTCGTTCTATTTTATTTGTGTTATATTGCAGTGGTCCGCAACCCTAGAGTCGCGACCCCATCTGGGGATATTTGATATAATGATGAGGTGGCCAAATGAGTCAACGTTCTTTCACATATCGTCCCCGGCTCTAGCTGTCCAATACCTACCGATGTTTTATGTTTTAGTTAAAAGTAATAAGCAATAAAAATACTTATTTTTGTTTTTGGCCACTTTAATTTTATTTACACTCTACCGGTTTCGAAAGAACCCTTCCTTCGTCGGGAGAATATATTAAAATATTATATTAAAAAACAGTTTTTAATATTTTCCAGATGAAGGAAGGGTTCTTTTTATTTTTTGGTATAACTTGGTGAGTATAACCTTAAATTGTAATATTTAAATATCAAAGACAATATTAGCGATTCCTGAACGAAATCTGAAACAGAAAAATCAGAAAAGGATACGGTCACATCTAGGGCTCGAACCCAGGACCCTTGCCTTGCCGGGGCACCGCTCTAACAACTGAGCTAATGGGACCCTATCTCCTTCGGTCATATTTAACTATATCATACTTCAAATAAGAACTACCAACATTGTCTTCATTTTTCTCACCGCATATTTTTATTGGCAACTATTTTTATGTATGATCGCAAGATTCAACCTTGTGTTCGAGTCCTAGATGTGACCGTATCCTTTTCTGATTTTTCTGTTTCAGATTTTCGTTTAGGGATCGCTAATATTGTCTTCAATAATTAAAGGAAGGGTTCTTCCAAAATCGGTAGAGTGTAAATAAAACGGTCAATTACACATTTTCCCACTTCTTAAAGCAGAATTTTAATACTTCTTGGTGAAATTTTGCACACTTGACGTTCAAAATAATAGGAAAATTACTGTCCATGTCTGATTTAAAAACTCATTTAAAACCTGAGAAACGCTGAGGACATCAGCTGGTATTTTAATGAAAAGCAATTAACCAAAGAGAAAAAAACAGAGGAGAGTGTATGATGCGAATGCGAATGGTAGCAGAAATCGGGGACGCCCGAGGATGACATGGCACGATCAAGTAAATCAGATACTTGAGTCGGGCCATATCAAGAGTCAGAATAATAGAAGAGTATGTATAAGACGATGTATGAATGTGAATGAGCCAAGGAGTGTGTGCCAAGACCGAGTTTTTTGGCGGTCTGTTCGCTCTGCCTACCCCTGCGGAGAAAGGCATGATGGTTAGTTAGTTAATTAGTTTAAAAAAAACACTAGTTCCATGACAGTAGTATTATTTGCGATGTGTTATGTATGGCACATCATCCAAAATTCTCCATACATTCTCCAGTTTCTTAATTTGGGAGGCGGTTATGGGTACCGCCGCCCCGGGATCCATTTATTGTATAACCAACACCCCTACCATAGGTCACCTCAAGTGGTTCGATACGTTTGGTGATTTAGCATGGGTGCCCGGGTTCATGGGGTGAGGTATGTCCAGGTCTTGGCGGCTGATGCGTTTGCCCACTTACTGGGTGGCGGGTCGGGAGGGACTGGTTTAGGGAGATCTTTTGACCTCTCCAGCCGGACTCTCTCTCGACCCATCGCCTTGCACCACAGTGGGATAGATGGATTCATACGTCCGTCACTACTGGACAAATTAACCTACAGATTCAATAACCTACGGATTACCCACCCCTGATACCCTTTTCCTTCCTAAAATTTCATCTTCTTCCTTTCCCTTAAAGGTCCTCCACACAGCTCCCCCAAATATGACATAGACTCTGAGAGATTTTTCCTCTGGGCCTCCTACGTGGAGCGAATGTTGTCTTTTAAACAAATTTCGTTTCTATTTTTGGTTCCATCTTCTAATCTAATATATATAATATTAATAGCAATGGTGGGTAGAGTAGAAAATTTCTAGTGTTTTTACTGCGCTTTTCTGACCTGCCAAGTGAGTTTGATGTTTTAATATTTGTTGGTAAAAAATAAGAGCCTAGGAACTCTAATAAATTAATAAATATTATTATTATAACTGTCCAGGTTGGTACAGTAAAATAATATTATCGCTCACCAATTATTCTCTCACAAATATTTAAGACATAACGTGAAATAATCTTATCGGGATCAAGGGAGCATTTAATCAAATTAATTTTAAAATACCTGTCACACCACACATCTGCCGAATGAGGATTAACGGCTACGTATGTTTTAAACGAATATCACGATTAATTTATGGTTTCTTTTAAAATAAATGACCACTTAATAGTCTAAAATATCCGGGAGCAAGTGGGACTAAGCCACCCCTAATAAACTCTCTCCTTCGAGGATTTAGAACGGCGAAAAATATGAAAAAGAGAGAAAGCGATTAAGACATTAGAAGTTTGGATAACTTTGTTAAATATTCACTAAACGTAAGAAATGCCATTTAATATATATATTTTTAATTGGAATACCTTTTCTATTAATAAATTTTGATGGTTATATAATGTATGCAATATTTTTTAATATATTTATTTCAGCAAGGATTATTTAGGGGCGGTTCGTGAGTTTTGAGCAAGCTAGCTAGAGTGGTAAGATTTAAAAATACGATATTTTTCGAAAATACGCAAATTTTTCAATTTGGGGAGGCTGAGCAGTGGAGGAATGATGTCGATTTTAAAACCTATCACTCTAGCTCACTGAAAACTCACGTACCGCCAATGCTATTTTGCTTCTCTCATATTTTAGCCCCACAAAATGTTTAATGAATATCTTTTAAAGTAAGCATGGCATAAAAATTCTTCCACGCACCCAATAGACGTGCGAAATGACTAACTAAAATCATAATTACATATAATAATTATTGAGTTTACCCGTCCAAACACCGACTTCTGCAATGTGCTTAAAGAGTTTGCTTGGCAATAATACTGTTACGTCGTCAAGCCGGTTAGAGACAGCACTCAAAGGTGTTGCCATTATTTATTAAAGAATTGCAGGTAAGTACTTTGTTTTGTTTTATTTTGACAGGTTTTGATGGAACGACCACCTTGCAGGCGTACTGAATTCAAATATATAAACTTACAAATTAACGTACGTTCTTTTAAGATTGATTATGAAGTTATTGACAAGCTCTTAAGATTAAAAATAAGAAATAAATTATGTCGGACGGTTGTAACTAATAAGATAATAATAATAGCAATAATTGGTTAATTTTTACAGCGCCGTTTTCTGTGAAAAATCATCTCAAAAGCGATAGTATTATTAATTTATATTATTTTACATAATAAGTTCCATAACTATACAATTATGTTAAAAATTAGTATCTGAATGGGTATTGTCAATTGTTTTGTGAACCACTAAGAGAAACTGTGCTGCACGGAGAAAAATAAGTGTTGCTAATTTATTAAAAATATCTTTAAATTATTGGTAATCCAATAAAAACGGGATTGCAGGCCGTTTTCTGATAAACTTTTAAAAATTTTCTTAAATTGGAAAACGTGTTCATGCATCTGCATTTGCTTACATAATATATAATGAAGAAATGCGAAAATATTAGGATTTTTATGAACACCTGTCAAGTCATTCGTTAAAGGCTTACAATCCTGTTTTTAACCGGATTACAAATAATTTAAGAGATTTTTAATAAATTAGCAATACTAATTTTTCTCCGTGTTGTATGATAAAGTGGATGCAACAAATTTTAGAAACCGGTAACGGAACGTACAAACAAATTTACAAAAAACATGAAATGCAAAAAGGTCGAGTTAAAACAGATGAACTTTGTAAATGACCTAATTATTGTCAGCTTAGAAGCGTGCGTGACATGTTTTTGTGCGCTTCACATTTTTTTGCTAAACAAAGTCGAACATATAAGTTTATATTTAATTATTTTGACAAAATTAAACTGTTTGAAGAAGTGAATTGTTGGTTCAGCGTTTATGATTAATTAATGTTTCTGTGAAAACAACAATAATGTCGCAGTTCAGTGGTCAGGAAGCTAAGTCAATCGAACGAGCTGCACAACATAAATTCTAAATATTATAAAATAAAGCGCCTTGAGATTAAATTTTACAAAAATGACGCTATAAATAATCAATATGTGAAAAACATTTTTTTTAAATTTTATCAATTTCTTTTTTTCGTGTGACTGAGGATTGAACCTTCCTCCCCAGAGACTGGAGTCAACCGCGCTAACAACCGAGCCAAATCCCAATTGGGTAGGACCGATTTTTATTTCTTATTTCAACTGCTGTCATACAATTTCAGAGAAATTCTGCGTGTGTATGCGTGATTGCCACAAAAAGTTGACAGAATGCACAGTCATCGACAACGTCCGAATCGGGAGATACTCGTTCAGGGAGACCTTTTGACCTCTCTAGTCGGACTCGACTCAAAGCCTTGCTCCGCAGTGGGAGGGATGGATTTATACGTCCGTCTTTTCTTGACACACTGCCTCCCAGATTCCTCCTTACCCCTCATGACTTTTTCCTTCCCAGAACTTCGTCTTCTTCATTGCCATTAAAAATACCCTCCACACAAAATCCTTAAAGATGACATAGGTCTTGAAGTAAATGATTTTCCTCATGGCCTTGTGTGTGGAGCTAATGTAAAAAAGAAGTCCAAGGTTCAATTCACAGATGCGACTGAATCTTTCTGTCTTTTCTGCTTCATTTTTGTTTCGTGTGCTCTCACTAGTAGTTAGTATTGTCTTCACTGATTAAATACATATTATAAATTTGACTGTTACAAAAAATCAACACGCAAATACGGGTTTTTTTTAATACAATTCCAACGTCAATTTTTATTTAATAATACAAAATAAAATTTCTGTAAAACATCTATGAATATTTAAAAATGTACATATTTTTGTTTGACTGAGGATTCAACCTTCCTCTCCATGGTCTGGTTCTTAATTGCTGTGAGCTTTCAAAATGTTTTTAAAAAGTTGTTTTTTTTTTATGTTTGATTGAGGATTGAGTCTTCCTTCCTAGGGACAGGAGTCAACGACGCTAACAACTGAACCAAATACAGAATGGGTTGTACCTCCATTTATTTCGTGTATTAACTACCGTAATTTATTTCGTGTATTAACTACCGTAATTTATTTCGTGTATTAACTACAGTAATTATTTCGTGTATTAACTACCGTAATTTATTTCGTGTATTAACTACAGTAATTATTTCGTGTATTAACTACCGTAATTTATTTAATGTATTAACTAGCGTAGTTTATTTCGTGTATTAACTACCGTCAGCCAATTTCATTAATTTAAAAGTGCATAACATTCCAATATTCTATTTATTAAAAAAAACATTTAATTCAAATTCGTGGGATACCACATAAGCGCAATGTAGAAACAAACTTTGGCGAAGAGGTTACGTACTTCTTCTTATGTAAAAAAAATATATTTTCTGGGCGAAGTTTTCCTGGAAAGTGGAGAAACTGAGTATTTTCCAAGCTGCGTGAGATCGAAAGGGGTGGCGTGTCCCCCGCCCTGCCCCTCCTCTTTATCTTCTCCCCCCCTCCCTCCCATGCGGCGGGGGAGGGGGAATGGAAGCACCTACCCGCCCATCTCATGCATTTAAATTGCTTCATTATGGCGGAGGGCAGGGGCGGGGAGTCCTTTGAAATTTAGAAGATAAAACTTATAGATGTTATTATCTTAGATATGCGGGTTGGAAAAGCATATTTCTCTAGTAGCTTTGTGGACCGATTAAGAATATCTTTTATTTCGTATAAATTCTTGTTTATTTCATTTTTGAATTAAATATATGTGTCTGCTAAATACAAAAAACGACCATCACAACGCGGCATGTGCCTTGCTTGGTGGTCGAAAAATTAACGATGATTCAAATAATCAATTCACTGAATAAAGAAAATTTAATAAAACCATGGCTCTCAGATAAAGGTCACTGGTTCAAAACTCTTCGAGAATCATCAGTGTATACGAGTAATAAAATTATGTCTGCTTTGTCTACCATTTCACCTAAATTAATTTTCTGTCTAATTTCGGACAAAAAATGGTCAAAAAACGGGTGACTTACCCGTCATCTTCCATGTATAGGTATATTATATTTTACTCTTGTTGTCGCTTTCTAATATCATGCAAGTTTTTACGTTCTTCACATTTATGCGTAGAGTTTTTGAGACAGGTTTTTGATGTATTTAATAACACCAAATTTTATTTTGTGTAAGTCCTTAAGATTTGTTTTGAGTTAGTTGTGTTTTTTTTAGTACTCTTCAGGCGTCGTATTCCCAGAAATGGAAAAAAATCAAAAAACAAATTTTGGCATTTAAAAATTCTCTTAAAACATGGGTATCTTCAAGACCATTCCTCCCTATCCACAACAAGACCCTGCACACAGCATCCGCAAAAAAGACATAAATTCTATTTTTATATTATAATATCCCTCAGGGGGAAGTTAAGTGTGGAGTTAAAATAAAATAATAATAAAATATATGTAGATAAATATAATTTAAAAAAATGGCAACATGTATAATTGAACTATTGAGAATATATTAATTTAGTTTCAGCGTGCGCCTCTGCGGTTCTTCCCCTACCCCGGTTCCCAGTCCACAGTAAACGGGTTTATCCCGGGGGCTAGAGGGGACGGCAAACTGTTACAGGATACCTTCCTCCTTCCACATCCTGTCCTCCTGTCCTCCTATCCTACCATTCTACGTCCTTCTGTCCTTCACCCGACACTCGGCGAGCGGAGTCACTAGTCGGTTAGTCGTCATGGCAGTTTTGCAAACAACAAACCACTGGCCACTAACTTCCACTACTTATGTTAACCTGGTAGATTTGATTCATAACTCTCAAAGACTTATTGAAACACTAATTCCAGAGTTCAATAAGTCCTAATTCAGCAGTATTGAGCTAAGTATGAATGAGGTAGTACAGAATAGATACATTCATCAGTTCCAAAGAGCACCAAGACGTAAATGTTTTTGCGACATTGCTGTAGGTTTGCAACAGGACGTAATAATGCACTATGTTGTGTAGATATATTTAATATACAACATATCAAAAACAAAATTCACAACGAACAATAGAACGGGACAGCCAAAAAACAATGCAAACACCATAAAAATACACGAATGTATAAACATTAACATCTGCGGTTTCCCTACTCTAGAAAAAACAGACCAAATAAAATATCTCGATATGGTTATGGTATATCTAGGTTATCCTCAGATGGATACATCATATCAAACAAATCACAAATAAACTCATCTAAACAATACACATTTTCATTCATATAAGAAACGTACATACACTAAAACAAATCAAAACAATATATTTAGCGCTTAGTTAATCCATCTTTATTTTCTTCTAAACCAAAACAATATTTGTAGCGCTTAGTCAATCCATCTTTTTTTCTTCTAAGCTAAAACAATATACGTAGCGCTTAGTTAATCCATATTTCTTTTCTTTTAAACTAAAACAATAAATGTAGCGCTTAGTTAATCCATCTTTCTTTTCTTCGAACAATTTTTCACTCTTTACAAAAAAATGAGGGAAAAATAAATCATTTCGGATTTAAAATTGAAAGATGTATTAATGAACAAAAAATGCAAGATTACAAAAAATATAACGCTAAATAATAAAACTTATGTACACAATACCATTTGAATACACACTTTATTATATACAGCCGTACCTTATATAAGGCGACATAAGACTCCAATAACGTGGGTTTGCTCGACGCTCACATTTTAATTATTTCTGATGAACGTATTACTAAAATCTAAAATGTTTCTAGAGGGATCCCTACGGAAGTAAGTTATTTATATTTAAGATTCATAACAGGACCTTATCATTAAAATATTTCATGTAAAACGGTTGTAAAATGATTAATAAAAGTATTGGTAAACACAAAATTTTGTTTTTCTAAACGATGAATTAGTAACTTGCTGAGGGATCCCTCCAGAAATATTTGAGATTTTAGTAATACGTTCATAATAAATAATTTAAATAAACCATCGATTTTCTATACCTGCTAAGGCAAAGGCGACCGTAAATCGATCCATTACGCCCGACCGCGTGCCGAGTATTGTTTTTACACGACTTCATCACTTACGTCGTTAAGATTATTTTAGAGATTTGACTATGAAATTCAACCTTGGGTCTGTTCAAAACACCGGTCGCGCGTTACATATATTATTGCGCGGCTGCTTCGCTTACGATGATAAGATTCTGGCTTTATTTTAGGGTATTGTCAGTTTTATTTCAATCAATTATCTCCAAGCAGTATTTCCAAGAGTTATAGCACTTTGGAATTGTTGTATCGATATAAATACTTTTTTTACTCTCACGTCACATTCTTTTCCCTCAAGGCCGACTAGTACAGGTCTGGACGCGAGATCGCCAAATTACAGTGATGTCACTAAGTAAGCTTCACAGTTTAAAATAGTCTAATCTAAAACAACATAAAAATCAGCCGTAACAAGGAGTATCAACAAAAATCGCTGCCATTTAGAAACTGTCGTAGATCGATGGCACTGACTTGATCACGTGACGCTTCAAAATCCATACCCTGCACTGTATTCTTCCCTGCTCCTTTCAAAACTTTTCATTCATATGTATTCATATATAAGGACGTAAACGAGGAAGATGCTTGTTGAATAAATTACTTGGGAATGTACTATTACAGATTGCTTGGGAAGGTGATGAGATTATTAGAGTGGTAACTCAATCCAAGAAGCCATCCTCGGCAGTAGATGAATGGTGACATCATTCATGCACGGAAAAAACTTACTGATATAAAATAATGTTAATTTATAAAAAATCTGGTCAAATTATTCGTTTTCCTGTTAAAAATGGGAATGTGGGTCTTTAACGAATGAATTGACAGAGTTCCTAACAAAGTATCAGTTAAGGCGATGCCATACGTAGTAATGCAAAATCATGTGTTTTTGGTTTAAAAATTTGGTTGCCTAGAAATGTTTCAGATGCTTTAATTAAATACTGCGGTGAAATACATCTTGGCTTTTAAAATTATCGAGTATTTTTTAGATAAGTATTTTGATAAGCCCAGAAAAAAATAATGTAAAGGCCTATGAAAACTTCTTTAAAGTTCAAAATCTCCTACTTACGAACCCATTTTCGGTTATGATTTTATTGTATAATGTGGCAAATTAAGTTATTTTAAAAATGATCGGAAAACATTTAAATATTTATGCCTGAACATCCACAAAATAAAATAAAAGGCACTTTTTGGCCATGTTTTTTTCATGCATAAATGAAAACATGCGGATGAGGTTAAGCGGGAATTCAAAACTTATCGCCATCTATGTAAGGGTTGTTATTGATAGCGGCTCAATTTAAAATATTACACGACGTAGTACATCGCCTTAATAGCGAATGTTTTATGAGGACGGCGGAACACGTGTTCATACAAATACCAATATTGATGTTGACATACTGATATTGTCGGATTCCGTCAATAGGAAAAGAAATTAGGGAAAGAAATCTATATATTCTGAATAACTAATATTTTGTCAGGAAATTGGCATGCTATCACTTTTTAACAGGATCATTTTGCTCCGTGCAAGTTCACGTTATTTTGTTGTATCAACATGACTTTATTCCAATATTACTATCGATTACTCGAAAGATATTATTACAATCGAGTTGACTGTTTAATAAATTTCTGTAAACTTGAACATTTGTTTTTTTCATTTAATAAATATTATTATGATTTTAATACATTTTTTTTTGTATTTTCAATAATAATATTATGCAATTTATTTAAAAACCAATGTTTTTTAAAAATTTAATATAGTTTCAATTTTCGACCTAGTTGCGCCCGGACCGTCTAGTAGCCAATTTCAAAGCATTTTTTTTTCTTTGGTTTGCTTGAGGATTAAACCTTCCTCCCCATGGACTGGCTCTTAAACTGCTGTGAACTTGTGAAAATGAACCGTGAAATGTCTATTTAAACTTTAAAATATATTTTTTATTTTGTCTGAGGATTGTAACTTCCTCCCCAGGAACTAGAGTCAACCGCGTTAACAACTACGCCAAATACCAATTGAGTAGCACCGATACATCCGCGCGTGTATGCGTGATTGCCACAAAAATATATATTGCACCGTCATCGACAACGAGTCTTTCTGACGATTTTCAGTTCGATCGTAAGTTGGGAAGTGGGTTAATTTTCATTCACGAAAACCAAATCGAAATTAAAATAGATGTAGGTATTTAAACACAGTTCATTTATAAATAAGTTCTGCTATGTAATTATTATTAAGGGTGACATGTGTTTCGCCTTCTGAAGGCGTCATCAAAATAAAAAAAAATATTATTAAATGTATAATAATTTTTTTAAATAGGTTTAGCAAATAACAATAAATAATGTATTAGAGCAAAATTTTACGATTTTTTTACTCCTTACCACACACCTAGGTAGGTTCTCATTTAAACTACAAAGAAATTCAGAAGCATTGAACCGAAGCGATTCAAATATGGTTTAATTTTCAACGAACGCATTCAGATGAGTGCATATTTCACGCATCACATTATCCGATCTACCCCTCGTAATACCTCCAAACTGCACACAAACCCTCTATTTTGACTGATACAATCTACCGAAGCAACCCCACACGACAAAACAAAGAATAAAAGCTACGTTCGGCAAATAATTGCAAGAAAACTACACGGATCAACGGATAGAAGGTAAAATAAGCAGCATTTGGCTGTCCATCAATACAGCAGACCACACACACGTTAACCCTTTGGGGACGTTAACTATTCGGCATGTTTTGTTAGTTTGGCCGTAATAGTTATTCCACAATCTAATACCTTAAATTGTGGCAATTATTATACGTTTACTTACGCATTTACTGTCATATCTTTTTGTTTACTATTATTGTAATTATTTATCATTGTATTTTGAAAATAAATTGATGGCTCACGTACGACAACCTGCATACAGGGTGTTCAAATGTAAAGTGCACTAACTTCGGGAGGTTACAAATAATAATAAAAATGTTTATTAATTAATTAATTTTTTTAGAGTAAAGAGTTTTTACATTTTTTTTCGACTTTATGTCCGGGTTAAATCTTCCCCACAGGAAAAACTAAGCCCTTCCACACACTTTTCCACAAATGATCATCTAGTCAATCCACATTATGCAAGTGCATTATATAAGCATAATAAATACATTGTTTTGTATTTCGATTTTATGTCCGGGTTAAATCTTCCTCATAGGAAAAACTAAACCCTTCCACACACTTTTCCACAAATGATCATCTAGTCAATCAAAATTATGCAGGTGCATTATATAAGCAAAATAAATACAAAACAATACAAGAACAACACGTCAACTCACCAGAGATCAAATGGGAAAATAATTCACCGACTCCAGATATTTTCATATCAGATGGTTCGGCTCGGTAGAACTCCTAACAGGGCCTATAAATCCTACTGATCCCTCAACATAAATATTTAAAAAATCTTTCATTATCCTACATGTATTTAAAATGACTAATGTTTTGTATTTTAATTACAGAAGAAAATAATATTTGTCTATGGAAAACTTATACAAGACGGTCGCCGTATACTTGTGTATTAATCCCTTGATCAGCGATAAACGTACCGGGTCGAACGCATGTACAGAATGGATAATAACTCTCTTACGAATGACCAATGGAGAAATTATAAGATTGAATAAATATTAGAAAATATGTGTTTCGAATAAATGTGTCATTAAAATAAGTTATTTTACATTTCCGAGGATTTCGCACGCCTAACGTAATCATAATTAAGAGAGAATTTACTTCCGATTTCTTAGAAAACGTGTTTAAACTGGCTGGACACTGTCCCGCGCAGTGAGCGGGGTTGCAACCATTCTGACTAAATATGGTTGCCGCGCAGTGCGCGTGGTTCGTCCAGAAAGGGTTAAACTGAGGCACTGGATGTATTATGTACTCACAAACACAGATTTAACTATTATTTAATCCTCTTTAAATCCTGTTTCAGCAGTGTGAAGTCCTTGCAGTAATCCACGCGGTAAATTCTAACAAACACCTTTAGTGTTTCTTACAAAACTGCAATTTATTGTTGGGTTAACAAAGGGGGTTTTGTTACGATTGTGTGATGTGTTGTTGTGCTTTTGGGATAGTTTTAACTGGCAGACAGACCTGTCAATCGTCAATCCTTTTGGATGTTTTCATTTTATTTTTGAAATCGATGAAGCCTGCGTTTTCTTGGTAAATACCGAAATGCTTCATTTTAGGATGAAATGGAGGGGAATTATATTCTTAACTGAATCCATAGTTATATAATTGTTTCAATACATGGTATTAAAAAAAAAAAACAAATAACTCTGGTAAACATTGCTTGGTACCACATTTTTCAGGTAACCTTACTAGTTTTCGAAACAAGCATGTCCTCAATATGATTTCAGATTTTCACGGCCAAAAGTATTTTTGTGATTTGTTTTTGGGGTGTTATGCCGTGTTGCGCTAACTCCTTCTTTAGCCAACGTTTCGGACAGCATTGCAGTGTCCATCATCAGGGCAGATGTGTTATTTATTTATGTGTTTGTTAATAACACATCTGCCCTGATGATGGACAGTATGGACACTGCAATGCTGTCCGAAACGTTGGCTAAAGAAGGAGTTAGCGTAACACGGCATAACACCCCAAAAACAAATCACAAAAAAAGCATGTCCTCTTTTAGGTAGTAGGTACTATAACAAAATAGAAAATGCGGGAAATAAATAAATATAATACAACTCAAGTTGTAATCTGTAAAAACACAGTACTATTAGAAATAAATAAACCTGATATAAAATGTTGCTAATTTATATAAAAAAGTATTCGGGTTAAAAATGGAACTGCAAGCCTTTAACAAGTGAATTGACAGTTTTCCTAGTAAAAAATCAGTAAAAAACGAATGTGCTATGGCGATGTTGGAAAATTTGTTATTAAAAATTCTAATATTTTCGCATTTCAACATTGCGTACTATCCGAATAAACGCAAGTGTAACACGTGTTCCGATATATCTTAAATGTAATAGTTTGTAAAGATACGGCATGCTATCCCGTTTTTAACATGATTTTAATCAAACAGCAATACTCATTTTTCTCCTTGTACCTACCTACTTCAAGAATGATCTGTAAACACGGTGTCCGGAAATACGTATACAAACGGGAAATCAGTAAATTTACATCGAATGGAGAACTCGAAAAAAACTTCTTTTTTTCTATCTGAGCATTTCAATTTGTTTGTATTTTTAAACCTTTTTTTCGGAACTGAACAAAAGACATTAAACAACTGATATTACGACAATTATTTTCAAATTTGACCTAAAAAATCCTAAATGAGATGAAGATTCACAAGTTTCACCGTGCAAAGGTACCCATTTATAAATAAGTGTCTTTGGCTGATTTAATATAACATTATACAAAAGGTTGAAGGCGATGAGAGGTGACGATAGATTTTAAAGGAAACTTCTGAAGAATTCAATATTATTGCAAACATCACGAATTCATATTTATTTAGAAAACAGTCGACTTGCCGAAAGAGTTTTTAGATGGGAGCTCTCAAATAATATTAACAGGTAAGAAATACAATACTTTGAAATTATCTTATTATTATGAAAGATGTGGATATTGCGATGGTCTCCCTATGAACCTAATATTCTACAATAACACTTCAACTCACAAACAAATTACCGCTAAATTCCAACAAATTTTTGAAACACAACTTTCTTCAATTTTTTAATTATATAGACATTTTGATAATGGCCTCAAAAGCCGAAACAGCTGTCATATTAAAAAAAACTGTAAAAATAACAGAAATACTTGCAGAACTTAATAATTATTATAACATTATTAAATTTGATTTATTTTAAAATTATTTAAAAAAAAAAAAAAAAAACTTTCTTCAAGTTGTAACACGTTGAAATTTTGTCAAATGTTTTAACATTTTATGTCTACTCAGAGTACTTTTAAATCCAATGATAGCTTCTAAATTAATTATTACAATAACAACAATACTGATAACGAGCAATTTTTTTTTATTTTTCATTGTAGATAATCTTCTCAACACGACTTTCATTGATATGATTGGTGTAAGTGACCAGCTCAGGCACCCGTTAAGGTCAAGTTAGCCCCTCAGAAGCTGGGCGTCCTGTACAGAGCCCGCAGATATTACACGACTGCTGACCTTGTAAATATTGCAGGAGAGCACCACTGTTTAATTTGGTAGCCACCTCTGGTCTGGAGCCCCAAAATACTTGAAAAACTTTGCAGAAACGGTCGGTCCGTTTGATAGATTCCCCTCTCTTAACAAACGTATTTAGAGCACTGACGTCAATTTAGTATGCTGTCCTTGTTCTACTAGTATTATAATGGAAAATACTCCGAGGAACTAGCGTCATTGATCCTTTCGGCACCGGGAAACACGCCAAACGCGCACCCAACATATGTACACGGTTGACATTTCGTTCAACAGCTTGGCTGTGGAACTATTTGCCGGCCTCTGTGTTTCCACCCTCCTTGAAAAGACTTCACTCCTTTCTTTCATCAAAAAGACCATCCGCACAGCATCCTCAAAGATGATATAGGTGTGTGGAGTTTATCTAAAAAAATTGGCAGTGAAAGGGTTTCGGTATGTATATACGGTCAAGAATGAGATGATGAAAAAAGTAGATTCTGTTAAATGTTTCTGAAAACATAAACATGGTTATAACAATACTAAAACACTTGTTGGTTAGAGTTAGACCTCTCACCCTTTAAAAGCTTCACATCAACGCAGCAAACATCAATCAGATAGATAACAGATGTAGGTATCTAACATCCCTACACAGAAAGCTTGCTGATAATGCCCTTTTCTCAAATTGACAAAACACTTTCTACAAAAGTGGTTAGATTTCAGATACATTCAGATTATAAATGACCTCTTATCAACCTAGCAAACATTAATCAGATAGATAAAAGATATAGGAATTTAACATCCCCACAAAGAAAGCTTGCTGATTCTTTTCATGTTGATAAAAACACTTCCCACAAAGGTGGTTAAATTTTAGATATATTCAGATTATAAATGACCTTTTATTAAAATAGCAAACATCAAGCAGATTGTTAAGGGTATCTAACATCCCTACATAGGAAGCTTTCTGATTTTTTCCCCATATTGTGCCATTTTTACCTTCCCAACACCTTTCTGTTCATGGAAATTTATTTATAAAGGGGATATGATATAATCCGGGTGCGTTATATCGATGCTACCCTGATCCCGGATTCCCATGCGATCCCGGATTATCCCGTCAGGCATCAGGGACTAATGCTACAACATCCCTGAACTGAGAGAATGGGATTAGATGGGAACTTTATATCGATACATATTTAAATTTTTACATAAAATCACTCGTGTGGAAAGTTGTAGAGTCAAAGCTTTCTGGAATCAGTGATATTGTCGTGCAAGGAGATGGGTCATCGGCTGGAGAGGTAAAGAGGTCTCCCTCAAATCAACCTCTCCCGATCTGGCCCGCCACGCAGCTGGTGGGCAGTCGCATCCGCCACCAAGACCTGGGAATGCGGGTACCGCTGTTGTAAGTCACCAAACGTAGCTAACCACCCACAGGGCCTATTGCAGAGGTGTAAATTATCGAATGAATGGTTCCCGGGGCGGCGGTACCAATACTCACATTTTTTTGAAAAAATCCTTTAAAACCATTCTTGATAACTTGCCGCATGTCTCGGTAGGAGTAAATGAAGTAGATTTTAGAGGTAAATTAACACAAAGTGGATGCTCCTAGATAAATAAAGATGACTCTTTGGCTAGGTAGGTTTTGGTACATTGGTAGATAGGTACCCCAAGTGGGAGTGCCCATTCTGTGACAGGGGTGCAAGAGATGGAGGTGTCAAAGGGGGATTAAGTGGTCTGTCAGCGGGGATCTGCTGCCCTCTGACGGGGGTTTCGGAACACACTACAATATGCCAACCACTCTACAATGTACACAGGAATCTGTTTTACCTGTCCAAGCGTAGGTACTTACCTACTACAAAACTGTACGCTTTTACATTTTTTACACTAAATAATGTCAAGATTCACCGGATACATCCCTTATCATCATGTATACAATGAAGAGTGTCCCGGTGTAGGTTTATATTCTTTATATATCTACAGTTTCATTCTGAGATTGATTTAAATAAATTTTGCACACGTAACCTTCAAAGCAGGAGGAATATTTTTAAAAAAATCTACTATCCTTTTCCCACCGCTTATACATGGAGAAAAATTAATAACATTGTATATTGCTAACTTATTAAGAATCTCTTCAAATTATTCGTAACTTGATTAAAAGCGAATGAATTGAGAGGTTTCCTAATAAACTTTTAGTAAAATACGAATGTATTTTCACGATGACGGAACACGCGTTCACATCCGATTTTTTTCCGCATTTCGTCTGTACATTATCAAGGCAAATGAAGGTGCATAAACACGTTATTTAATTTCTTTACCGGATAACCAATAATTTAAAGATGTTTTTGATAAATTAGTAATACCTACTCATTTTCCGCTATACACGCGCCTTGTTTCATTTGCATTCCTGCATCGTATCATACAGAAACTCTTGTGTGATTATAACTCTTCACATGATCCAACTCAAGTAGTTCATTCACTTGGTCATGCCATATCTTCCTGGGGCGTCCCCGAGATTACACATCCAAAATCTTCTACTTAGAATGGGATTTAATAACAGTGAAGAGATGATTTTCATTGTATTATCATTCACCGACCAACCCTTGATTCTTTTTATTCAATTTAATTTCCTCCATTCCCTAAAATCTGACAAAGTCAATTCATCATTTGACCGGAAATTTGTTTTAAACAGCATTCAAAGTTCTCAGAACGTTTCCTATTTAAGTCGAATCGCTTCTTCCATCTGTATTCTGAGTTGTGACACAATGGCTATCGGAGGGAGAATCTAGGTTGTGCTCCTGAAGACTTCTACAGGAATTATAATATGAAAAAACAATGTAATGGACGCTTATTTATCCACAACCCACACGTGTTAAGATGACAATTCATTTTCACAACCAGGGGTGGATTGGATTTAACGAATACATTACTATCGAAGAAAGTAATCATTATGTAACTTGACATTAAAATTAAATGAAAAGTTTCTTTGTTTTCAACCACTAACGTATACATTATACATTGTATCAACTAGTTTTGGTTATATTTTGTATTAATTAGGTAGTATTTTTCATTCGTCTTGAGTTGCCATGTTATCACTTTTCAGTGATATAGTCATTAAAATCTCCCTGTCGAGAACCGCCCAAACTCCCACCATGACCCTAACTGCCAATTACAGCTAATTTTTAATGTTTTATAGTTACAGGAGACCTCAGGAATCGCTGGTTTAATGAAGTCGGGTATTTCTTATAACACCCCGTATATAAGGTTAAAATAATGAGGGAGAGAAATTCATTATTATACTTTTAGTGGAATGGATGATGCTCGTCCATTCTACTATATTGTATACTTATGCATACAAAAACAATGAAACATGCACGTTCATAATTTGTATTAAAAATTCATCTCAGTTACACTTTACAAGGAATCATTTCACCAAAATGGACCAAAAGTGGAAGCTGGAAGCTGAAGTAGTACTTACTTAGGCTTCATTCATATCTCTTTTAGAACCTACTTAGGCTTCATACTAAAAATCCATATCACTTTTATAACCTACTTAGGCTTCATACTAAAAATCCATCTCTTTTGGAACCTACCTAGGCTTCATACTAAAAATCCATATCTCTTTTAGAACATACTTAGGCTTCATACTAAAAATCCATATCTCGTTTAGAACCTACTTAGGCTTCATACTAAAAATCCATATCTCTTTTAGAACATACTTAGGCTTCATACTAAAAATCCATATCTCGTTTAGAACCTACTTAGGCTTCATACTAAAAATCCATATCTCTTTTAGAACATACTTAGGCTTCATACTAAAAAAATCATATCTCTTTTAGTACCTACTTATACTTTATACCAAAAAAAACGGTTTTATCTTATATTTTTGTGAACAATCCGCCCCTTGAGATTTTGAGGTATTTTATTTTATTTTATAAATGTGTGCAGTACAAGAGTCCCAACTGCAACGAACCTTCTGAAGCCAGTGAGACTATGAATATGATGTGAGACTGAAGGTAGGTGGGAGAGGAAAGAGATGGGATAAGAAAGGTGGAAAAGTACCTGGCAATTCAGATCTGGTCACCAAACACGGCTAAATCCAATTCATGCAACGTTTCTATTTTGAATGGTGAACTTTTACCAGGGCGATACTGAAAGTGTCTACCACTCTGAAACGTACCGTATATATAATATTTACTCTTTTAAACGAATAAATTATGAAATAAGACAAATAAATCAAATAAAAATCGTAATTAAGCCTCAATCGTGTAAATATTGCATTTTATGCGATTAAATTCAATAAAATGAAAATATTTATTGTATCATGGATTCTACCATACATGGATTTTTGACAAACGGTCCCATTAAATTCAAATGCCTGATACGCTTCTGTCCGAACAATAATATATGCAAAGCACTGGTAATCTTCCCGCTGCTGGGTGTGGTGAAACCAAACCCACCGGCTCTCTTATCCAAGATGTAATCTGGACCACTGTGTAGTCTGTAGCTGCTGTCACTGTTACTGCTCATGGCTACTGTTCACCTTATTGTGCACACGGCTGTCAAACGGTCAACCGTCAAATGTCAACTGTAACTGGGCGGTAGCAGGCAAGTTTCAAGTTGACCGCTTGTCACGGGAGATAATAATTATGACGAGATGTGTAACGGTAGAGATCAAAGAAGGGATGATAACAGATCTTTGTCAGGTATTTTGGTGACACTATAAATTATAAGACTAGCGGCTGTTTTTTATCAAACAAATCTGAGTAAACGCATAATTCTTGCTGTCGTTTTGTTCTAAATCTTGCAAGAATTGACTTATTTTTCTTATTTAAATTAATGATAAATATTCCCGAGATTTTCTAGTGAAATATTTAAATTTAAAACCTTATGGAAAATATTTTATAATCTGCATATAAGAATATTACACCGGCTAATTGAGAAACATCAATAATATAAAATTGGAATATTAGTGGTCCTAGTATTGATCCCTGTGTAACTCCATAGATTATTGGAAGGTGATTGCTATTTTAATTTTTTGTGCTAACGAATTACATTCTGTTGCCAAGATATGATTTGAATAGATTAAGAGCAGGACCAACTACACCAATTTTCTCTATTTTTTTGAGAATTAGGTATGTCGTGACTTTCTACTATTTCAAAGACTTTTTTTAGGCATTATTATAATTTCCACCATCAATGCTGCTCCTTAGTTTTCCACAAGTGTTTTCGATATTTTCCTAAAGATATATTGTATTTTAATTTATTTAAGAATGATTTTTAAACATTTTTTCTTATGTAACCAACACCTTCCTATATGATTTCCTCCCTCACAATATGCGAAAAATTTTACTCCGAAAGTTCTTCACTTATTGATTTGAAATTTCGGAACAATGTTACATTAAAATACGCGTTTGTTTTTATCTACCTATATTATATAGATATCACCTGTGACAGATAAAAACAGCGCTATCTGTTGGACGTAATAGAAAAATGAGCTGTTGTTTCTCTAACTGCACAGACAGACTGAGACATAGCAACGCATGGCGGGGTACAGCTAGTATTTTAAATAAAGACATCTGACCATAGAAATACATACTTATAATTATGTTTTAGAGAAATTGTTGATGTTTGATCTGTCTTGGCTGATGATCCAAAACTTGTTGTCTGATTTATATTAAAAATATTGTGTGTTCTGTCTAATGGACAGTGGAAGTGCATTGTAAAGCTTTCTTGCAAAGTAGCAAAAATGTCTTCGGCTAAACGATGTTTTAGCGAAAGGGATAAGCAAGATATCATGGCCTTTGGTTCTAGTATCACGAGCAGTTTGGACATCGTCAAAAACAATAACCGACTGGTTTAGTGAGCAAAAACATGTTTATATATCAGGATTCGTGCATTTTGAGAAGCTTTCTTTTAGGTGATGGTGATAATAATATGCCCTTTGTCAGGCGATTTATAAATGTACGACGAGTTCTTAATCCTCCCTTTGCTTCTTGAGTTGAAGTATTGTCGTGCGATGCCTGATTTCTAATTTATTTATAAAAATAATCTTTGTCGTTATTTATTATTATCATCAAGAGACAGGTTAAAAAAGGAACAGTGAAACATATTTTGAAATAATTTTTTCATTAAATATTTTACCTTTAAATATGTTCACATGCTAATTTTTATTGTGTTTGGTGTGCGTTATTCCTGGTGTTCAATGAATTTTATTTGGTTTTGAATTTAAGTGCCATTTTCAAAATTAGAACTGATAATCCAGACAAGCGATACAGTTGGTATCCACACGGAGAAAACTTAATAATATAAAATATTGATAATTGTTTAAGAATCTCTTCCAATTTTTCGTAATACGGTTAATAATTTATTTATTTACTAACGCCCTTTTTCGGGGATTTTACATGAGAATATTAAGAAATATATATTATTTATTGTACATAACTGAATTCTTCATTATCAACATTTTATATTTGTTTCAACATAAATTAAAGATGTCCACTGGACTTGGTATAGTTGTTTCCCTCCATTAGTATTCTGGGCAAAGAGGAATACATATGGTAGTTAGTCCCGGAATTTCTGCACCGAAATAAATCCTGACTTAATGGGATTGCAAGCCTTCAACGAATCAATTAATAGGTTTCCTAGTAAATTTTCAGTATAACACGAATGTGTTAACGCCATTTCGGAACACATGTTCATTCTAAATCTAATATTTTCGTATTTCGTCATTATATATTCGAGATGATATATGAGGACCAATTCAGGTGCATGAACACGTGTTCCGATATATTATTAATGTACTAAAAGTTTATTAGGAAACGGACTGCAATACCGCTTTTAAAAGGGTTTTTTACAAATCAGTTCTTTTCATAAAGTTTTCTCCGAGTATTATCTCGATTATAAGGTAATAAAGAAGGGATATTGGAGAACCATTAATTATAATAAATATTGGATAATATTGCGTAGCGATATTTGTGTAAATAATCTCCTTTCTTTTCTATTGCTCTCTCATTATATTTATTTATTAATTTCAAAATAGTTCCACTTCACGTGGTCTAATATAAACATGCACTTTGCTTATTTTGAACACTTGTTAGTATAATTTTTACATTTTTATTGAAATATGATTCCCCTCAGGAGTAGGGCATATTTTGTCTGAAGGTCGCAGTATTTCCGCTTTGCAATAAAATTCAAATAAACGGAATATTTATGAACGTATCCGTAAACTAAGTGCTGTTTTTGAAAGGAGAAAACGGTTTCATTTTTTTATTATTAGAAATAAACGTTAATTTTTTTTAATGTATTCAAAAAAAAAATGAATCGCTTTAGGATTATTGCAACTAAAATGACTTGAATTTTGTTAGACAAACATTTTTCCATTAAATTGCTAAATTCCCTTACAGAATAAAAACGCAAAGTAAGCTCCGAAAATTATTAAAAACACGTTTTGTTCTGTTATGTATGTAAGAGTATTGAAAAAATTTACAGTGTATCTTTAAATGCAACTAAAGCATTCGTCTAGAGATTTGGCTTAATTATTATCGTTTTTTAATATTAGCGCGCTCCTCTAGAATTTGGGTACATCCCTAATTTCTCTATGAACTAAGCCATGCATTTGGATGCCTTTGTAGAAGTAACAATTCTGTGTTTTTTATTTGATCAATATTTTTATGTCTAATTATTTTTTTCTGTCTTGTATGATGTGTGTGGAAGTCTTGTAAGTCTTGTTTGTCTCTATTAAGTTGGTAGTAAAACTCTTTTATACGCCAGTCACACAGTCGTTACAATTAATAACTTTAAAAGTATGCACATCAAAGATATTGTAATAGATATTGAAAAAAATTTCAAACATTTCGTCCGTATTCAATCAGGAAACGGAAAGTTCCTTAGATCCGTCATTTCCTGAACGTATTTAGATCTCTCAGATTTTACAGGTGACAACCCACAGCAAGACACATTCAACATATTCCAAAATAAACTGACAGAATAGAAAAACTGACAAAAGTGTCAGTTTGACTTCTGTATAATCTGAACAAGGGGCCCACTAACACTTGTGAATTTTACAATGAGAATTTGACGAGGGCTTAGGTATCAAGTTATAGGTATTTAGTTGTCACGCACACAAATAGGTGTTTTACACGATGTTTTTTTTCATACTGTTCCCATATGGAAACTATATCGGAACCCATATGACATAACTTTGTTTTATGCAAAGGAGAAAAATTACTCTTGCTAATATATTAAGAATCTCTTCAAATCATTAGTAATCCCGTCTTTTAATTGGAATTACTTGATAGGTTTCCTAATTAATTAAATAAAGCCAGAATGTAAAGGATGTAAGTAAAGCAGCCATGCACAAAAATATGTGACGTGCGGCCCTTTTTTTTTTTTTTTTTTTTTTTTTTTTTTTTTTTTTTTTTTTTTTTTTTTTTATAGTGAATACCTCACAAGAGTCCCAACTGCTCCCGTCTGGAGCCAGTGAGACTATGGCATCCCCAATTGGGGGATGTTGTGAGGCTGAAGGTAAGTGGGGAAGGGAAAGAGGAAGGTGGGGAAGTACCTGGCTATTCAGATCTAGTCACTAAACACGGCTAAAGCCATTTGGAGCAACGTTTCAATTCTGAATGGTGGTCTTACACCAGGGCGATACTGGTAGTATCTTCCACTCTGGAACGTGCCGCAAATATACTATATATTATTTTAATTAATTAATTGTGAAATAACACAAATTAATCAAATAAAATTTATTTGCGCACGCCGGGTTCGAACCCGCGACCTTCGGAATGGCAGTCCAAAGCGTTACCACTGGACTATGCCGGCCGTCGATACAGCAATACCTTGCAAATACGCTTTTGCAAGGTATTGCTTTACAGTATTAAGACAAATTATTTGTTTGCGCCCTCATATACGCAATATGAATATGAATAAATAGTTTTGTCCATATAAAAACTCAATTCTATCGAGAAAGGCATACAAATACAATATTGGATTGAATCATCGGTAAAATATTGTATTTGTGTGCCTTTCTCGAAAGAATTAAGTCTTTAAACGAACAAAACTATTGATTCATATTCATATTGCGTATATACGGGCGCAAACAAATGATTTGTCTTAATATTGTAACGCAATACCTTGCAAAAGCGTATTTAAACAAAATTAATTAATTAACGCCATCTGTGAACACGTAGAATACAACGAGCGTTGCGTTTAACCTTCACGACATAAGTGATGAAGACGTGTAAAAACAATACTCGGAGCGCAAGCCGGCGTATTGGACGGTCGCCTTTGCCCTAGCAGGCCTAGAAATCGATCTTTCCGCGAGGTTTATTTTAATTATTTCTGATGAAGGTATTACTAAAATCTCATATGTTTCTAGAAGGTTCCTCCGGGAAGTTACTAATTCATCGTGTGGAAAAATAAAATCTAGTGCTTACTGCTAATGTTATAGTTGAAAAACGATTTATAAAATTTTCTAAACCAGTTTTAGATGTAAGGTCTTGTTTTTATTAATCCTAAAACTGCTGAAAACACCTTTAGCCGTCTTAAGCATGGGCTTGCGGTCCATAGAGTCTGTAAAACAGTGCATGTCTCAAGAAAAGAACAAGACAAATATTTTCCGATATCTATTTATGCTTCTAAAGCCTTACTGCCTACATTAATTACAGGCCCTGGAAGTTTGATCAGATCTGGGTAGCCAGCTACTTCCCAACTTTCACCTTTACTTTTTCTTTCCACCGCAACACTTCCATCAGTCTCACATTCATATAATAAATAAGAACACAAATATGGACGTGTTTCGTGATCCAAAAAAGCTGTGTCATATGAGGATATGACACAGCTTTAAAATATGGGGATTTACGATGTCAGGTAAGTTCAAGAGAAGTAGAGCGCGTGCTAAATGGGCCAGAAGCAAAAGTTAGTTAGTCAATACAACAATGGAACTCTACAGAAGTATATTACTTTTTTAATGTTATCTTTCCCACTGTCCTTACATGTATGTATCCCTTACGAAGATCCATATATCATAATATATTGTATTAGGTGCCTACTTACATAAAATATTGTAGAGGTAGTCAAAAGACAGCAAAAGTTACAAGGCCCTAAAGCTCCTTCACCAAAAAAACAATGTTTAATTTCACATTTCACCCACACATGTTTTCAATTGGCGTTCCTCAGGGATCTCAATTGGGCCCTCCTCGACCCAAAAAAACATGTTAAAGCGATCCTAAAGCTATTTTTTGTAACCTGTACAGAACGATTAATCAAACACAACCATTTGGTAACAATGAAGGTCGAGTTAGAAGAATTGGGGAGGATTGGGGTGAATAAAATTATAATTATTTCCCTCACCCCTTCCAGGATACCAGGAGACTAGCAGGTTCAATGGATGTTATATTTTACGGATGTTATATTTTATTGCTACGATATTTTTTTATCTTTGCAGATATGCGTAGTGTTTGTTACACGAAACAAACTTTTTTTTATTTTTGACTAATTTTTCTACCAGATTTAAAGAACATTTTTAAAATACGGAAAAAGTGAGTTAGCGTTGTGTCCTACTTTTACAGTTAAATAAATGTAAGCTCCATAGCTCATGACGCAATAACGTTGGGTGGTAAAACTAATACCTAAGAGCAACAAATGAGCTCTGGCGTCATGATATTTTCACAGCTTTATTTGTCTGGATTGTCGAGGTCAACGCAAACACTTCAAGATCTTAACTCAATACCGGGATATTTAAAAAAATCTGCAATCGTTTAGTAAGAAAAAAACGGATAAAGTTCTGCGAGCTGGGTATATAATAGGTAACCTAACCTAACCTAACTACCCATTATCTAGAGAGAAAAAAAAATTGTTCTTCTCAGATTTCAACTTCGTTAAAAGTAGATCAAAGTGCTTTTAAGTTGACATTTGCTACAAACATTACTAAATTGGCGACAAATAATGGCTTCCCAGCGTGACACCATCCCGGCAGATGTCGCCTGCGGCAAGGGTTAGTTTAGGTCAGGTTAGGTCGGGTTGGCTTGGCTTGGTTGTGCCAGCGGGGGCGAAGGGGTGAGCACAGCACACCGCGCCTAAACGTCGCTAATTGTAGCGGCACTTCCAACAAGGGACAATGGGCGACCTGTCGCGATGGCGACAGATGTAAACTGTGAATGAAGTCGAACCGCTACACTGTGGTGGTGTTTTTTTGTCCTTTGTGATATCTCACCCCTTTTTGATAAAATGAACAATTTTGATAACATTGTTGTTAAGCCATTTATTTGTATACCAAAATGGTTGGAGAAGGGTATGCTTTACTTATAATTTGTCAAATTTAAGAAAAATCAACCGCTGTATGTCCACTGCAGAATGAAGGCCTTCCGAAACTATTCACGCTTTTCCCTATACTTTAGTAGTATTATATTACATTCGCTGTCCTCAATGGGGATTCCTGTTCCGAGGCGGACCGTAGATTGTTGATTTGGTGTAAGGTTCACTATAACTTCACCATCTTCATGTTTGTAGACCTCATTTTCATATTTGTTGATTACCTTATCTTGTGTTTGTTGATGGTTGTTGTTTACACTGGTACTATGCTTTACGCTAACTTGTCTCGTTGATGGATAGAGTTTTCTCTATTGGTTTAACTTGGACATCATTGAATGACAACATTTGTCAATATATTGCCATTTCATTTTATTGATCGATTGTGTGGATTTATTTTAATTATTTCCTCAACTATCCATCACGTGCATCTTTCATTTCAAAGATAATTTTTTCTTCTTTTGCATTAGGTGCCGATTTTGCTTCAAAATATTAGTACCTATACATAGGCATTGAGAAAAGCTTTATGTTGTTGAAAATGTAACCGCAATTATTTTAATCGGTATTCTAAATGTTATCTAAAATGCATTTTTTTTTACTTATTTGCCTTAAAACTTCAGTTATAGTCGTAGCCACGACTTGTTCCCAAAACCGCACAGCAATAGCATGATATAAGTTGCTATTGAATGAAATTTCTAAGACAGTAGTAGATATATTTATATACACTTAAAATAAATAACCTCAAAAATGATGTTGTATGCTTATCTTCCCAAATATTAAGTACGTTAAAAAAAGAAATCTTTTACTATAAATGGATGACTTATTTATCATACAATAATTTCTAAAAACCATGCATTATTTTTAAAAGCGATCGATATTGTACAAAGAAAGCAATTTGTGTGCAAAAAACTTCCATATACCTGCGCCAATGCAGACATAAGGCCTCATAGTTGAGTTTTTAACAATATTATCCTTGCAATATCCTCAAGCCCTCTTGATATCCTTCGCCCATTACCCATCCCTTCTCTTCTCCTTCTCCCGTTGGGTGTAGTAGGTAGGTAGTGCGCCACGGGGGTAACTAGGTACTACAGACTACAGAGCGCACATACTATACAGACTAGAGTACCGAGTCCCCCTCGTGTCCCTCCTGAGAGGACATACTCGTTACAAGTAGATTACTAAACCATTTCTGCAAACAAATTGCCAAATGCAATGTTTATAGGGGATGCTCAAAATATGGAGGTACCTATTCATTCCATGGGCGCAACGAAAGATTATTTTTAAAGGGGGTACTTTCATTTTTTTACCAAAATCGGTATCTAGCGGTGAATTAAAAAATGGTATTGGAGTTTTTTTTTTTTATTTAAACAAAACAGTTCATTGGTTTTAATGATTAAACCATTTAAATATTATAATCAAGATTTTATTTTTGATACCTATAATATAACATGTGTCATTTTGATTTTTTTGTTTACTAACGGACTATGTTTATTTACAAAACATTACATATTACACGAAGTAAAAACGAGGAGAAACGACACAATATTAGGATTTTAAAAATTACAGCTATCACTAAAATAAGGCACAAACAACAATAACGCGATGTCAACTCGGTCGGTGGCCGAGTTGACATCGCGTTTGGGTCCTACCCAGGCATAGTGTGTTCAATTCCTCGGCTGGCTAAGTCCTCCATCACAACACAAGCAACATTTTCAGCTTACTGTGGTGGTAGTAGGAGATTTTGAAATATTGTCAGGTTATTCGTAACCCGGGAATGTTTGTCTTTCTTAAAAAAAAAAAATAAAAAATAAAAATAAAGATAATGTCAAGTCAAGACATGAGCAAGGTTTTATGGAGTTCACGTCTTCTGCCACATCAATGCAAAATACTACTTACATAAAAAACTTCGAGGCCCTGACATGGGTTGACAAGTCTCGCGCTTACAATTCTGGACATTGGTAAATTGTATCCATAATTTTTGGAGTGTTGATTGAGGAAAAGCAGTTCATAATTTCTGAGTCTACGAGAAGGGATTTTGAAAGGGATGAGTTGCAACAAAGTAGGTGAGTCAATTATATTGTCAATAATTTTGAAAATGGAGATCAGATTAAAGTTTTTCCTACGTTTTTTAAAGACGAAAGGCTTAATAATTAACTAACTATTGTAGAACCTTATCTGTGGTAGGTACATTTAGTAATGGGCGACATTATAGTTTATAAGTGTGTAGTGATCTGTAAAGCAATAAGCATTGTTCATATCGCTTCTGTAAAAATTTTGTATCGTTAATTTATTGAATCTCTTCATTTATTCTTAATCTGATTTCAAACGGGATTGCAGGCCCCTACCGAATGAATTGATAGGTTTCCTGAAAAACTTTTAGTAATATACGAATATGTCATGATGTCGGAACACGTGTTCTAATATTTTAGCATTTCGGCATTATATATCATCAAGGCAAATGCACAACCAGGAAACGGCCTGCAATCCTTTTTTTAACCGTAATGTCATTAATTTTAAGAAATTTCTAATAATTTGCAATACTCTTTTTTTTAGTGTAGGCTACAGAGTAAACAGTTATGGACTTGTACTTAAATAAAATTGAGCAAATATACTGGATTACCTGAATTTTTGAAAAGTGAAATGGAATAATACAAGTTACAGTTACTAAATTATTTGAAATATATTTTGATTGAAACAGATTTTGTCTAAATAGGCAGATAAGTCAAAAAAATTATATAATGTCATGAAATGAAAATAAAGGCCATTTGACCTTACGCAGCGCCGCCCCTGATAAACAAACAAAGCCGCTGAAAAATGAATGAAAAGGGGTTGCGAACTCGGCTGACTACAGCAGGGCGTTTGTTTGTTGCACTCCTTCGCTGCATGTATGTTGTATCTCCGGGAGATGTAGGGAATAGAGCGCCATCTGTGTTGCGAACGGGAAGCGGCATCCCGTCGCGAGGCAATGACAGGACATGTCCTCGGGCGGGCCATCTCCGCATGGGCGGGGGCGGGACGGGGGCGGGTAACCAGCAAGGGTTCGAAGGCTCGAAGCGCATATGGACGAGTTAAAATTTGAGGATGAACAATGACTAGTAGGTAAGTACTGTTTAAACTAGTAGTTGAGATGTGGATACAGAACCTACTTTTATAAAATTTTACATTTTATAGGTGATAATCAAACCGTACCAACTGCCCGTAGTTAATGTGATGATGGTACCTACTCAGATAACGATTCATAGAGATAAATACACAGATCAAACATGGCCGATTCTGAATATGTGTTAAAATTTTACTATGTGTAATTTTAAGAAGAATTTATATATCATTGAAGAAGAAGATAATATTTATAAATATAAACGAAACATGAAACAGAACAAGACAAAAAAAAATATACTGGAAATTGAACCATGTGTGTCTCTGTCTTACCGGAATAACTTCTTTAATAACTCGACCATTGGGATATCATATTTCAAATCATGCAACTAATTTTTTCGCATATTTTTAAAGAATCAATATTTTTGTTATTTAAAAATGAATACAACACCATCACATTAAAACGACCTGTTTGGTTGACATCATTGGGTCGGCAACTTCTGACAAAATAACTAGATTCATTTTGCTTCTACGTGCAAATTTTTGTGTCAGTTTTGATATAATCATGGGAAAATCAATAATAAACCGTCCAAATTATGACAGTATTAATAATGACAGTTGTAAGTATTAATTATGACAGTTGTAAGTATTAATTATGACAGCTGTAAGTATTAATTATGACAGTTGTAATTATTAATTATGAAAACTGTAAGTATTAATTATGATAGTTGTAAGTATTAATTATGACAATTGTAAGTATTAATTATGACAACTGTAAGTATTAATTATGACAGTTGTAAGTATTAATTACGACAGCTGTAAGTATTAATTATGACAGTTGTAAGTATTAATTATGACAGCTGTAAGTATTAATTATGATAGTTGTAAGTATTAATTATGACAATTGTAAGTATTAATTATGACAGCTGTAAGTATTAATTATGACAATTGTAAGTATTAGTTATGACCGTAATAAGTATTAATTATGGCAGTTGTAAGTTTGAATTTAGTAATCGGAAAAAGGTTTTCTCACGGAGAAAATGAGTATTGCTGATTTATTCAAAAATCTTCAAATATTGGTAATCTGGTAAAAACGGGACTACAGGCCGCTTACTGTTTTATATAATGACGGAAAGCGAAAATATTTGAAATTTTATGAAACCGTGTTCCGACATCGTGACAATAAATTGGTACATTAATAAAATTTTTATCAAAAAACCTATCAATTCATTCGTTAAGTAGCTGAAATCCTGTTTTTTTACCGGATTACACATATTTTTAAAAGAGATTCTTAACAAATTAGCAATATTATTTTTCAGAAAGTTTTCTCCGTGTTCGACCCCGGAGGCTGTCAACATCAACTGGACGAAGAATCTAACCACAGTTGTTTCTTAACAACGTTTGTAGGAAGGTGGTATTACATAATAATGAGTATTTACTTGCACTAAGTGAAGAATAAGTCCTCATTAGTTGTTATTTGTTGTTATTTGTTGTCCCTGCTCAGTGTACAGTGCACAATGCGCCCTCTAGATAAATGTTTACCGTGAGAACCACTTCAGAGAATTATTGTGACAGTTTGGTCAACAAATAATGCGCTTCTCCCATACAATTTGTACGTTGTCAATGTATCAGAGACAGGGTTATACTAAATATGAACAATATGAACTTTTAGTAAATAACGAAAATATGATGTCGAAACACGTGTTCACGAAAATCCGAGTATTTTTGCATTACAGCGAAAATTCTTGTACATATATGGCCTCCGCGGTAGAGGGGTAAGGCTTTCGACTAGCAATCCGAAGGTCGCGGGTTCAAATCCCAGCGCGCGCAAGTAAATCAAATTTGATTTATTTTTAAATGTATTCAATAAAAATAATATATAGTATACTTGCGACACGTTCCAGAATGGAAGATACTCTCAGTATCGCCCTGTGTAAGAAAACCATTCAGAATTGAAACGTTGCTTGTAATGGCTTTAACCGTGTTTTGTGACCTGATCTAAATTGACAGGTACTTCCTCAGCATCCTCATCTCCATCTCCTTCCCCTCCCCACTGCCTTCAGCCTCACAACATACCCTAATTGAGGATGCCATAGTAACACTAGCTCCAGATGGTTGGGAGCAGTTGGGACTCTTGGTGCGGTATTCAAATAAATAAATATAAATCTATGGAAATCAATATCAATTTAATGATCTTGTCCAAAAAACATAATAATTCAAATAATAAAAGAAAAACAAAATCACAGCTTTTTAACTGAAAGTCGTACTCGTCAAAAACATATATTTACAACACAAAAATGTTACACCACTTTTGCTCAACATCATTATATACGAGTATTTTCTAGGGAAAAATACTTCAACAGCCTACCCGATAATATCAGAACAATCGAAAATGATGAAACTATCCTTTTAATTAATTATAAATTTTAATAATCATATTTTCTTAAATCACAATTACAAACATTAAATATTCTTCATCTTGATGCTCACCACTCTTCTAGAGACAAGCGCCAGCTTCTATAGAAGAGAAATATTAAAAAAATCAAAAGCAGTGAAAAGTAATTTTATGAATTATTTTAGTTAACATTAATGATTTTACTCTGTAAATTGAATCATTATTTTATGAATAAAAAAAAAAAATTCTTGAATTGATGTTTTATTAATAAGGCCCGTAAATTTATCGTAAGGGCAAAAATCGATTTCTCTTTTAGCGTTGCTGGAGGTTATCCTTAGACGATAGACATATACTATGACTGATTATTCTGTAGGCCTTTTAAAGAAATACTATTCCAAAGCACATCATTTTTATGTATCTCGTAAGGTTTAGACAGCGTAAGCAATGTAAGCGCCCGAATAAATATTTTTACGACATTATTATAAAACATCGACTTTTCTCTACTTTCACAAATATAATATGCACGTATTATATACGTAAACCTTTCGGAAGAAATTATCTAAATGATAGTAAAAAATTTATCAAAATCCGGTATGTGGTTTAGAAAAACTAAGCGCACAAGCCGACAGACGCGGATACTATTTAGTATATATAAAATATATTAGAATAGATCACACTTCGTGTGCTTCCACTATCCATTAATAATTGTTGTTATTTTCTCTACCATACTAATCCCATTCAATTTGTCAACCCTGTGAACATATTAGTATGTTACCAACTTCATGCCTACGTAATATTTATGGCAAATAATTACAAGTGCCTGCTTACTTCATGAGGGTGCTCGAGTCACAGCGTGAACCCGACAATCACGGCCTAGTCTTTTCCCTTACGCACATAGTTCTCTAGGAATGGGCACATCGCTTTTTTTTGTCCAATGAGTTTTCAAGAGGTCGTAAATATTCAAGCACATTTGAAATTTAAAAGAGATGCGCTCGTGTGCATCCAATGATTTTGTTATAACTACAGTTTCACTATAAGAAGTTTTGTTACCAGTAGACCTCTTGTGCAAAAAAATATGTTTCCAATTTTCTCTTATTTAATAAATAAAAATCCTCTGAAATCATAAGTTTGTACGTAGGTACTTAAATACCTACCTTATTAATAATAAACAATGCATCGATGACCTAACGCACACACGTGTTAATTGCAATTTGAAAATTCAATTTATATGAAAACTCCAGGTTATAATATAAGTTGAGTAAATTTCTCACGAAACATCTATTGGGTTTTTCAATAAGAGGTGTTATTTTGATATTCAATCGTAAAAGATCAATAGTTTCGTTGCTTGTGTGGCACGTAGCGCCGTTTTGTTGATATTAAACGTTGTCCAGATCAATACCATCCAATTCCGGCCATGAAAAATCATTAATCATCTCTCGATAGCGCAATCCATTCACCGTAACTGTTGCTCCAGCCTCATTTTCGAAAAAGTAACGTCCAATGACTCAGCTGGACCATAAACCGCACAAAACAGTCACACGTTGAGGATAGAGAGGCTTTTCAACAATAACTCTTGGGTTTTTCGAGCCCCAGATGCGACAATTTTGCTTGTCGACGAAGCCACCGAGGTGGAAATGGGCCTCATCACTCAAGATGATTTGCATTTGATTCACTCTATTCTATTTAAAATAACACCTCTTATTGGAAAACCCTGTATTTAAACACACGTTCAATTTCAAAACACACGTGTAATTTTTTGTACTTGAAACTGCACTTTGTGCTAGGCGATCGATATTTCATATAACTTTTTTTTGTTATTTAAAATAAGGAAATAAGCAACTTGACTTCAGAAACGTCACTATCTCAATAACAATACTTTTTCAAATTTCCTTCAGGCAGGTTGGGGCTTGGGACCATGATATTGATTATTCCAATTTGACAGCTCGTATTAGAATCCACGCTCATGCAAACTCTAGCGGAATAAAAAGGTAGTATCCTCCACTGCCACCATCTTAAACCCGAAACGGAACACACAAATAAATTTAATGATAAAATGCCAAACGGTCGAGTTAAAACAGATTTTCGTTAGGCTCAGTGAAAAATATTACATTAAGCTCATTACTTACAAATAAATCTAGGTAAAGGAAAATCTTAGGTATTAATGAAAGAATCAGTATCAATATAGATTTTTTTTAAATGTGATTGATGAAAGCTGGGCTTTTCCTTGCAATTTCTAATGAGATGTTTGTTATCAATGGATTCTTGCCAAATTAAATAATTTTATTAAAGACCTCATCAATTCAACACAAATCAATCAAATACAAGTACTTCCGTTTAGCACTTCTATCTTACCGAGTTCAGAGCTGCCCCGGAAGCGGAAGTGTTCTCTCCGTGACGTCAGAAGCCTCCCCCTGTCGGCCGCCACTAAAGCGTCAATCAAAGCCTTAATCGCAGCTGAATGAAATCACGAACATCGCTCTATATCGCATTGGAGGCCCACCCCCACCCCCACTCCCACACCCCTGCCAACATTTCACTAGAAGGGGGTGGACACGTTTGTTAAAATAGCTATTATTTGCTTGTGGGATCGCGTGGTGACGGTAAACAGAAGTCTGCATGTATCAGGGAATTTATCATAATTATTAAAAACTAGCAGTTAAAAACCCGCTCCGCGGGTTTTTGCTGCTAGGCCCTGCGGGCGGCACTTGCTTGGGCTGCGCCCAGTTTAAGTGATATTAACAACAGTTACATTTAATAGATAGATATTAGGTCATTTACAGAGAGAGGGTGAGTATATATTGTTAAAACACGGAACAGGAAGGAGTTAATGAATAATAACATGCTCAATTTAGGCATAATAAGAATGACAGTTGTTTGAATAAATGAAATTTTACGTATTTGTGATGGATTATTTCAAATGAAACACTATTATTGACTACATGTCTACAACTGATATTAACTGTTATGGTACCTAATATAATTTGCTCATAGGAGACTTGTAGTGCTTAAATATGTGTTACAACCGTCAATGTCTATAAGTTGAATCAATATCGTATAGTTTGTCACAACAATTAAAGATAGTTACAACAAAGTTGACTGAAATAATACATTATTACATATTGATTAATTGTACCCGTGTTTATGGATAAAAGGAGGGTAATTGTGCAATGTGATTAGCAGTCGGTTTAATTAAAAGGTGTGAATTTTACTCCAACTGGTGGTAATTCTTTTCCTAAAACTGTTACTGTATCTAATAAAGTTTAAAGTTAGATTATATATACACCTTCATCAGGAGAGTAAAAATCTATATATAAAGGTAGATTATTACAATATAGCGCCCCTGAGGTGATATCTCACAAAAGCGGCGCCATGCAAATTGTCCAATTAATAAATAAATATAATGTTTACATTTTATTATGTACGTATGCATTGATATACAATGGAAATAGATAAAATAATGTTATCCGATTAAACTTTATTTTATTAAAAAACAAATAACTTTTTTAACTTCACTTTATTATATACAACCAATACATGTTTCATGAACGAAGTATACACCGAAGTCAAAAATTAAATATAGATTACAATTGGAAAAAAGAAGTGGAAGGAGGGGGGAGGGGTAAGAGTAGGCTGGGTTTATAAGAATTAGGAATTACAATATGAAAGACCAGTTAAGTGGGAAAATATTTAAAAGAGAGTTTATAAAAAAAAATTCTTGTTAATTACATCTACTTTTATAAACATGTTCTCTTATTTCTAAAATTTCGAAATTATTTATTTGTGATGCTTTATATCCTGTGTGAAGTATTTTAAGACCTGAAATTTTTTTTTGCATATAACCATAAAACAATATATTCATAAGACAAATAACATTTAATAACGGTTATTCTAATAAATTGATAGTTGAAATACTAAATAAAATAATTAAACATATTATCTTCAAACGGTATTTTTACCCTAGTTCTTAAGATATAAATAAACAATGGCGTAGAATTCTGTTTGTGGATAACGACACTTCTAAAATTATATATGTATATAAACATTCCTGGTACTATTCAACCGGCGTTTTACACTAATAACAGAATGAATAAATATATTCTTAATAATATAGATTGCGAAAATCAAACAAAAAAATCAGGAGTTTATAAACTCAATTGGGCTGGATTGTAATTTATTTTACAAAGGTAGAACCAATAGAAACTTTGAAGTCAGAACTAAAAAACATCTCAGGGTTCTAAATGGAAATAGTGAATATGAGTTTGCAAATCATCTTTTGAATCACACTTTCGATAAAAATTCAGGTCTTAAAATACTTCACTCAGGATTAAAGCATCGCAAATAAATAATTTAGAAATTTTAGAAATTAGAAAACATGTCAATATAAAATCAGATGTAATTAATAAGCAAAAAAAAATTATAAATAATAATGAAAAATGCCATTGCAAAGTAGAACTAAACTTCCAGAAGAAATCTTATTATTAAACACTTGATGTTCAAGTAATTTTGCATATTTAAATATACGCGCCAGTCATTTGATTCGTTTCTTCACCGCCAGAGGGGCGCTCTGTCGGCCACCTAGCCGCGATGCGTATTCGGGTATCGGCCATATTGAATTAACGCTTGCTTTTTTCGTCAAACGTCAAACGTAATCACGTAATTGTGGATAATTTTCACTGTAATGTAATTAATCCAATGGATTATGAACTTTCTAAGACATATTTTCTTCGATATTATCCAAAAATTGTATAAGCAGAAACGATATTTTTTAAGAAATATCGTATTACATGTGGCGATTCTATTTCAGTATGAAATGGTGTCTTAATCTTTAAAGTCTTATTTAAACACAATTTGAATTTGACCAATCACAGGGCCTACACCGTCCAGACGCTGGAGTAATAATATTATCAGATATTATTTTCGGTTGTCGGTGCATGGGCATTGAAATTATTGTTTTCCTCCGTAATACGTAAAATTATTCAAGTTCAATGAACTTTTGATTTTCAAAATTGTAATTGATAAGTATAAATCATATTAGAGAATCCTTATCCTCATCCTATATTCCTCTTCCTCTCTCTCTTACCTATAATAGGTACAATAAAACTCCTATCCTAAGCAACTTTAGCATAAGAAACTTTTTTTGTTTAAGTTTAACTTAATTTTATACTCTATTATATTATCTAATACTAATAATGGAGAGGACATTGGCCTCCAGGCCGTCCTGTATACTAATAATGAAGAGGAATTTGGCCTCCAGGCCGTCCTACATAGTAATGAAGAGGACGTTGGCCTCCAATCCATCCTACATACTAATAATGGAGAGGACGTTGGCCTCCAGGCCGTCATACATAATAATAATGGAGAGAGTAAGTTGGCCTCCAGACCGTCCTACATAGTAGTAATGAAGTGGACGTTGGCCTCCAATCCATCCTGCATAATAATAATGGAGGAGACGTTGGCCTCCAGGCCGTCCAACATACTCGTTCCTGATGATAAGAATTTTTAGTCTAAATTAGGACAAAGTGCTTCGTTGTGAAGAAGGTGTTTTTATTGTCAAGAGCGAAGCGTTTTTATTATAGGCGAAGAACTAATCATGCATAATGCTAAATAATGCGTTTCTGGATTGAAAATTTGATCGCTTAGAAATATTATACATATTTTATTTTATTTCAACACCAATAGGACTTTTACATATAATAATGTACATCTTTATTTTTTTTAGCTACACAGATGACATAAAAAAAATCACTGTTTACAAAATATAGGTTACATAAAAAAATATCAGAGTTAATTAATAGAGTTACTATTTGATACCTGTGATTTATAACAAATTCAATGAACACTTTAACTTAAAAAATAATGAGGAACTCTGTCCTAAACTGACAAAAAAGTGGTTAATAAATGAACAAAACATTTATCTATCCTAAACATTATATTTGGTATTAATACTTAAACTTAAGCTAATGTGTATTATGTTATAACATTAAATGGTAGAACCTACATACAAGCTGATTGTCACAGCTTTGTGGGACTACCCATATCTTACATTGTATTAAATGTAATTATTTTTTTTAATTTAATAAATAAATAAATTTAAAAAAAAAAACAAAACAAAAAAAAAAAACAAAACAAAATACAGGTTATATAAAATATAAGAGTTTAAAAATATAGGTATGATAGAGTACAAATAAGTGAGACAAAAAATAGAAAATCTGCAAAAATCCTCCAAATCAACGATAATGATAATAAGAAGGTATTAGTTGATAACAATAGTTTACAAAGTAAGTAGAAATAGTTCGCACATATTCCATTTAAAGTTTGCCAAGTTAAAATTATTGTCAAATACATTTATATCGTTTAAGTATTTGTTACCAAGACTGTGTAAACGTTGTATTTATTGGAGAATGAAAACAATAATTGGATTGAGATGTATGTATGTAAAATGTTGATATTTGCCTAGTTGTTATTTTGTTCGTGTAGGTATGTGTAGATTTATTAAATGCAGGAGTTCACAACAATCGAATTTAGGGTTCAATAAAATATGTAGGTACTTTAATTTAATACTGCATGTTAAACCCATTTTGACCTTCGAAATAATCGAAAATAAGGATAAAAAGGTTGTTTCATAGAATTTAAACAAATCATAAAATTTCAAGGTTCATTTTCAGGTTCTGTGAATGTCTTATTCAAGTTCTGTTATTATATCATTACATGGAAGTTACTTGACAGAATTGAAATAGTAACAGAACTTGAAAATTAACTTTGAAATTTTAATAATTCTTAAAATTTTCTGAAACAACCCTATGTCTTTTATAAGACTAGAAAATATAAAGATTCGGTCTGATAAAAACAGTCTTAAAGTTCAAAATCTCCTATTTTCAAACCTTTTTTTCAGTCAAATTAAGATTTTTTAGAAAATTATCCCGAAACATTAATCTGCCTGAACTTTGCAAAATAAAATAAAACAAATTTTTTGGCGATGTTTTTTTTTTCTTATGTAAATCAGAACAGGCGTCAGGTGCTAGCGGGAATTTAAAACTTATCGCCATCTACATAAGGAGTGTTATTGTTTATTCTAAATGTTACATGGTGAGGTGCATCGCCTTAACAACAGTTATGTAAGCAGCATACTTGCGGGCTTCTATGAGAAAATATTAGGATATTCTTTCTTCATAATTCCCTCGGTAATTCGAGTAGGCGCCGACACAATAAAATGATAAGCGGCCCCCTCTGCCAAATGCACCCCTGATCCGTTTAAAAAGCCCTGCGATTAATAAACAGCTTAAGCCGGAATGCACCCCTGTTAAGCCGGCCAAGCTAAAGCTAAAGCCCCCGCACAACACACAACAATGCAACTGATATCCGTGCATTGTTTTGACACTAGCAGTTAGAGTAGGTATGAGGGTAACTTAAGGTTTAGTAGCGTTACACGTGTATGGAACTACCATCCTACTTATTGTACGTCTATGCACGGACAAAAATAAATATTGCTAATTTATTAAGAATATCTTCAAATTATTAGTAATCCTGACAAGCGTTTAGTCAATTCCTATTAATCGAGATAATTTTAGGAGAAAACTTACTAATTTATTAAAATCCTCTAAAAAACGTTTTTGCAGGCCGTTTCCTAATAAACTTTTCGTACATTCATAATATATCGGAACACGTGTTCACGCACCTGAATTTGCCTTGATAATATGCAATGACAAAATGTGAAAATATTAGAATTTTTTCTGAACACGTGTTCCGACATCACGATAATACATTCCGCTTTTACTAAAAGTTTGGCAAGATACCAATCAAAGCATTCGTTGAGGACTTTCAATCCCGTTTATAACCGGATTATGAATCATTTTAAGAGATTTTTAAGAATGAGAAATATTCAATATTAGTCATTTTTCTCCGGGTGGGTGAATATCCTTTTTTTTAAATCGAATTACCTGTAGAATTGAGGCACGTTGAAACACATTTACCAGTTATCTTACGTCAAGACGTAATAGTCCTGCGTTCTCCGGTAATTTTCAGGTTCATAGTAAACAGGTAGAAAAGTAATTTTAAACGAAAGCATAACGCACTAATTCATTTCACAATTTGGTTTAGGCAGGCAAGAGAATATATTATTTTCATACGACCTTGAAATGTAAGTTAGCAGAATTAGCAAAATTTATTAATCATCAAAAATTCAAATTTAATTACGAACTACGATTTGTTTTCGATTTTAAGAGTCATTTTAAAAATTGAATCTGATTGTATGAATAATTTAAACAAGCGATAATTTATCTACCTATAGTAATAATATTTTAACAGAAAATTATTTTAATTGTATTCTACACATTTAAGTGTGTATATCTTTTGTTTAAATATTTTAGGGTCAGGATACAAAGATAGTAAGGCGGACTGTGAAAACTGTGACATTATTCTTATATTTTATAATATACACAAATTTTATTTCACATATTACATTACCTACACAATGAAGGATAGGTTGTTTCAGAGAATTTGAACAATTCATCAAATTTCAAAGTTCTCTCAAATTATATCATTATTTCCCAGTTATTTCACAAAACTGAATTTTTTTTTATTGAATATACAAACACATTACAATAATTTACAAATGTAGATATTTCGAGGCTGATTGCGAAAAAATTAGAAATTTTTAACAAAAAATTGCCCAACTCAATTGAGAAATTATTTCTCGTTGGGGAGTGTTGTGAGTCATAATAGTTTATAGGTTGTAATATTTCACTAGTTGATGTCGCTAAAAATTAACAAATAGCTATACAACTAGATGATAAATTTGATAACACTATATAATTAAGAAAATAAGAAATTTAATTACAAACTAATTTAATTATAAAAAATATAACTTGAATAATATAATAGTTATTAAACTTAGAAAAAATAAGATAAAAAAATAAAAATGTACTTATTAGGTACGAAATAATAGTAGGTAGGTACAGTACTGGTAGTAAATTGTTCAAAAGTATATATAACTTTGAAATATTAACAGAACTTTAAAAGAATCTTCATCGAACCTGAAAATAAACTTTGAAATTGGATGAATTGTTCAAATTCTCTGAAATAACCCATTCTTAGTTTTGCCTGGTAACCCAAAACTTCCAGTAACAAAAGCAGTAACAATATTTTGGCAGCAGTTTTATTAACCAGTGATACAATCTTTCTTTGAAATAATAATAATAATAATAATAATAATAATTGGATAATTTGTAGAGCGCCGTTTTTGTGAAAAATCACCTCAAGGGCGCTGTACAGTTTATTTCCTAGGATCTACATTTGTTATTTAGACCAACTGTGCCAGCACGAGGTTCGTCATCCGTTCAGGTATGTGTCTGCCGCCAATATAGCGCTGACATGTGTCTGCTGCCAATAAAGAGCGCCGACACAACATCCTCACATAGACAACAAACCTTGGCAGCACCGCTGTGACGCTCGACAAAGACAGAAGATGGAGACTCTGCTGCAAGAGTCCTAGGTAGCGAAGGAACAGTACCAGCTGCTGCAGGGAAAGAGACTACCCCGTACACCAACTGTGCCAGCACGAGGCTCGTCATCCGCTCAGGCATGTGTCCGCCGATAATATAGCGCTGACATGTGTCTGCTGCCAATAAAGAGCGCCGACACAACATCCTCACATAGATAAAAGACCTTGGCAGCACCGCTGTGCAAAATCACCTCATCCTAGTCTACCCTAGTCTCTCCAGTCACCTCCCAGCCTTTCATGCCACCTAGTGCATCCTCTCGACCCTTTCAGACTCCTTCCTGGCTCCAATACCTAAATAAAATTCAGCAAAAAAAATAAAAAAATAAAATTCTTTCTATTGTCGTGATCCGACGATTTCACACCTCTGTCTCAGACCCTTAGGGCTCGCTTATCGCAGGCTATCATAAACAAAATCTTGAACCAAAGTCAAAGTGAAGTTTATGTGTGTCATCTGTAACAAAATACATAAACAAAAACAGAAAATAAAAACAAAATATGGCTTATCTGTCCTCCAAGCAGACATCCTCGGTTGAAAAGGTCCTGTAAATCCCGACACCACTTGACACTTGAGTCAGGTATACTCTCTAACTTATGTACATCTTTCTTAATATATTTATTAAAGTTTCTTGATTAACTGTGTTAAGTCTGTTTTAAAATCTATATCCACTCTTCAATCTTAAATGAACTCTTTTTTAAATTTGTATTCTTATTTCTAAACTAGCTTTGGCTCAGTCTCTATTTCAGATAGATAAACGATAGCTCGCGTTGCTTTTACGTACAATAGATCCCGCTAAATATGTATGTCCAACAGATGGCGCTGTTTTTATCTGTCACAGGTGACATCTATATAATATACAAATTTAACAAAAACTCACGCATATTAACAAACTAATATTTACATTATTATTTATATAGATAGATTATTTCCGTGTTAATTGTATAATTTTGTCTTTCCCGAAATGAGTTTTATTAAACTCATTTAGGAATAATGTTTTATTTTTTCATATTTTTTCCGACTTTATGTCCGAGTTAAATCTTCCCCACAGGAAAAACTAAACCCTTCTACATACTTTTCCAAAAGTGATCAGTCAATCCACATAATGCAAGTGCATTATATAAGCATAATTAATACAAAACAATACAAGAACAACACGTCAACTCACCAGAGATCAAATGGGAAAATAATTCACCGACTCCAGATATTTTCATATCAGAGGGTTCGGCTCGGTAGAACTTCTAACAGGGCCTATAAATCCTACTGATCCCTCACCATAAATATTTAAAAAATCTTTCATTATCCTACATGTATCAAAAATGACTGATTTTTGCATTTTTATATAAAAATTCTAATACGCCTAAATTTTGAATGAGAGAGCTAGGTATAATGCCAGTAGCCGAAATAACAAATTGTAATATTTTTATAGTCTGAGAATGCCAAATTCTTTAAATCTCATTTCCTAAATCTGTGTATTTTCTTATTTTTTCAGAAACAGATATATGAATATTACAGGAATTTGGAATAGCGACATCAATGTTATTATTTTTATTATTTTGTAATATATTATCACTTAAACAAATAAATTGTTGATGATATCGAATATGGTAGGTGGGTCTATAATAGTGTGGGCCGATTTTTTTTTCTTCAGAATTCCATTTGACGCTACTAATAAAAAGTTGTCTTTGTATCTAAAACATCAAAATAATATACTTTAAAAAAAATCAAAAAATATCTTAAGGCTCCACTTTGCCTTTAAAGTTTGAGAAAATATGCTAAAAATTAGTTTTTTTCAGTCTCATTATAAAGTATTCTGGATCAGTTTAATCATGTGCATTTATGAAATCTTCTTTAATAAAGTATGTAGCTTTACTGTATATAACTAGAATCTATTATTTTTGTAGTTATACGACACAAAAAAGTTCCCGCCCGCAGTTCCTGTTTCAAAAAAAAAAGTATCTCAATTTAAGGAAATAAGCTCCCGACTGTTCGATATTTGTTCTTGTAAATGTAAAGACAATTATTGTACTTGTTCAAAAGCAAGGAAAGTTTCCCTTAAAGAAAAACAGTTTTTGGAAGACCAAAGAGGTGAGAGAAAGATGTTCATCGGCAGTGTTGATACACCGACTACGAAACAAATGGAAAAATCTATGAAGAGAAAGAGAAAAGATCTCATTAAAATAAAAGACCAGGTGTGTGAAGAAAAAGAATTTGTAGACAGTGTATCATTATCTTCCACTTCAACATCAAAATCATCTTCTCCGATCGCAAAATTAAGTAGGCTACATAAGACTAATACCACTGCTTTGCCGACGACCAGCAACTCTCCATCTTTTACAGTTCTCTCCAAGATCTGCGACAGGTTCAGGATATCGGATCGAGCTGGTGCAGCAATCGCTTCTGCCGTCTTAAATGATTGCAACATAATAACGCGGAATAATACTAATAAAGTAATAGATAAAAATAGACTGTGTCGCGCACGTCTGCGTACCAGATCTATACTCATGAAATCAAAGACTAGGATAAAGTAAGTGGATTATTTTTTGATGGTCGAAAGGACAATACTTTGGTTAATATAAAAAAGGACAGAAATACTATAAAAGCACGGTACTCGAAGAACACGTATCGTTAATCGTGGAACCAGGATCTCATTTCTTGACCCATATTACCCCTAGGTCAGGCACTGCCGTTAATATAACCAAAGCAATTATAGAATACTTTGCTTGTCAAAACATTTCACTTGACCATTTAAAAGCAATTGGTTGTGATGGTACAAATGTTAACACGGGAACAACTGGTGGTGTGATTCGAACGATGGAGAGACACTTAAATCGTCCAGTACAGTGGCTGATCTGTCTTTTTCATTGCAACGAGCTGCTTCTACGTCATTTGATTATTGAGTTGGATGGCACAACTTCTGGACCTCGTGCTTTTTCCGGCCCCGTAGGTTCGGCTCTTCATAATTGTCATAATTTATGGTTTAATCTTTTTTAAATATTGATGTGGAGTACTCGACCGATGTCCTGCGTGCTGATTTAAGCAGAAGAAGAAACCCAGGAGTGATGTCACATGCACGATGGCTTACTACAGCGAGTCGTATCCTACGACTTTATATTGGATGCACAATGCCATCAGAAAATCTGGTCATATTAACCACATTTATCATGAGGGTATATGTTCCCATATGGTTTGATATAAAACTACATGGGTCGAGCTAAGATGGTGCGAGGCATATTTATAATATGATAAACTATTTGCACTATCTTCCGGACGAATTAAAAGCCATCATTTATCCCGTAATACAGCGAAATGCTTACTACGCTCATCCGGAAAATTTAGCCTAATCAATGATAACCGATGAATCGCCTATCATCAAAGAACTTGGGATAAGACGTTTGTTGAAAGCCAGAGAGTTTTCCCGGACAGAGCTCCAAACATTTAAAGTACCAACATTGAATTTTAATACACAATGCTATATTGATATGATATCTTGGCAAGATACGCCAATCACATATCCTCCCATTTTAGAAGGTGTAACAAAACAAGACCTGGAGGATCTTAACCTAACTTCAGAAATCAGTTTCATTTTCATCAAATTTGAGAGATTCCCTTGTCACACACAATCGGTAGAACGCTGTGTGAAGGTTGTAACTGAAGCATCTTCGAAAGTGTGTGGCAAGAAGAACAGTGAAGGCCTTATTACTACCACCATAATCTCAAGAAAAAATATGCCAAAAATTGAAACTAAGCGTGATTTCATACCGGAATAATTGATTACGTTTATTTTTATACGATATCTATAATATTTATGAGTTAAATTCTTAATGTTGAAATAGCATTTAATAATAAATAAATTATTGTGAAAATTGTAATTATAACTCTTTCATTACCTTATCACTTGGGAAAAATTCACAAAAAATGTATTTTAATCAATTTTCGATCGCAAAATGGAACCTAAAAACGATAACATTCAATGACTTTTTTAATTTTTTATTAACAATAAAGACCTAAGACAACTTTTTATCGGTAGCGCTTATTGAAATAAGTCTTTTTTTTTTTCGCCATACAGTGGCGGCCCAGGCTAGTCTATAATCACTTCAATGTGCTACTCTTTAAAATTCAAAACATTAAAAATAATCAGGGTTGTGCCATCTATCGGGTTCATCTCGGTATCCCATTCATCAGGGAGTCAGCGGGCGCAGGGCTGCCACCTATCAGCGTTATAAGGGATCCGAATAAATGATAAGGGAAGCCAGGGCTGTGCGCAGCGGTGAATACTATCTGCAGTCATCTGCGCCGGCCAAGGGCTGCGCATGATGCGAGATAAGATTGATTGATGCGCGGCGCACCCCTGATATTTTTGAAAATAATGTGTAGGTACTTGTATTGTTATATTTATACATGCTTCAGTTTATTTATTTGTTACTATAGACCACAGCTGTTAAGTCAGTTATGCAAGGTTAATCAAACGTAAGTTTATCAATTGGGAGTATATTTACATTAAATTACCCTCAGTATAGACATGGCGTAAGACCACCATTCAGAATTGAAACGTTCCTTTAAATGGCTTAAGCCGTGTTTGGTGACCAGATCTGAATAACAAGATACTCCTCACCTTCCTCTTTCACATCTCTTTCCCCTCCTCACTGCCTTCAGCCTCATAACATACCCCGATTGGGGATGCCATAGTCTCACTGGCTCCTCACGGTTGGGAGCAGTTGGGATTGTTGTGTGGTATTCACGTAAAAAAATAATAAAATAACGGTGGACATAATTTCAGTTCACGTTCCGGCGTGCCCGAGAAAATTTTATTGTTTTTTTAAATTTTCATTAAAAATAACATGCAGTATATTTGAAGCCAAAAGAAAATCAATACATTGTGAAAACAAAATCAAAATCGAAGTGGATTTAGAGCCTTGTTAGGTGACCAGATCTGAATAGACAGGAACTTCCCTACCTTCCTCTTACCCAACTTATTTCATTCCCCCCTGCTTTCAGCCTCACAGTATACCATGCCATAGTATCACTGGCTCTAGGAAATTGAGAGAAGTTGGGACTGGAGTTTTTTTTAAAGATGATAAAATTACGAAAATCTTGAAACCTATTGCCTCAGTTTTGTGAAAGTGTAACATTTTTTCAACCCCTAATATCGAGGGGTGAAAATCTAACAATATTTAATGGTATTTTGGGGTCCAAAGCGACCGAACCCCGGGGCTGCCTCCCCTGGGCCCCATTGCCCATATGCCACCGTCTGACGATGCCAGAATGACGAAATCGGCATCAGATGGCCAGACTATAATGCAGAAACTGGCACGAGATAAATAATAGGAACATAACGCGGGGATGATTTATTGTGGACGAATTTGTTTAACGATTCAGATCATTTTTGTTTTGTTGATGGGGCATGTTGTTGAAGTGTTGCCATTGTTGGAGATACCGGGAACAAGTGCTCGTATATTATATTATTATTTATTGTAGTGGGTAGTTGGTAGGTACTTCATAAATGTAATCTATACTTGTCGATGGATCATTTAAATCAGCAGCAATAATTTTTCTAATTGCTGTTAAATATAATAGTTACGTAATTTTAACAACAGATTACCCAGATTTCATAGTAACCAACGATAGCTTTTGTTGTATCTTCACGGTTTTATCACAAGCTCTCTTATTCAATAAAACTCCGGCCACAACAAAGCTACTAGCTTAAATATTAACTTTGATGAATTGTTCAAATTATTTTAAAGAACCTGTCCTAACTATTGCCTGCTTAAATCATAGTAAATTCTGTCAAAATGTTGATACACGCAAGACTACCAGAGCGGTAGTTACTCGCAGTAATAGACTACCTTTCAGAATCGAAACGTTAAGTAAAAATGACTATTATATATATTGCTAACAGTCAGATCAGAAAAGAACTGGATTTAAGGACGAAATCTGAATAAATTAGAGATGTTCCGACTAGTCGGCGACTAGTCGGTAAAGCCGACTATCCGGCCACTATTGTAGTCGTCGATTAGTCGGCGACTAATCGGCAAAATAGCGCCGACTATCCGGCTTCTTACGTTGTATGTATTTCTCAATAATATGAATGCGGGGGAACTACATGAAATAAAAACCTTGATTATATATATATTTTTTTTATAATCAGTCTTATACATTAAAAAATTTAAAGCAATCTTTCCTTTGGTAATCAGTTTTTAAAATTACTTGCTTGTAAATAAAACATAATTATGACATTTATTGAACAAAATTAGTACCTATCCTAATTAACATAAAAAACAACATAATGTCTTCTTATATTCAATGAACATTTATAAGTATTTCTTATTGTTTAAATAAAAAGTAATTTTTTTAAATTAACAAACTCAGTTATATGTATTATAGCAAGATTGTATGTACAAGACGCACAGTAATATATGTATATATTATATATATATATATCCAAAAATTCTAAACATGAACTGTTCGATAAAAACAAAAAAAAAATGAAAAAAACATATTTCTTATAACCATACCTACATAATCTAATCAAATCAAAGTCACAATTGTGACAACCAAAAATATCATAATCTCCTTATGTTTTTTATAACTTACTTATATTTTTTAATTAAGGGTAAATTATGATGTAAGAAGACTAAAGCTTCTGCCCTTTCTGGTAGCAATCGATTTCTTTTTGTTTCATATATGTTTCCGGCCTCTGAGAACAGCTTCTCACTGTAAACAGAACTTGCGGGACAGCAGAGGTACACTTTGGCCATGCGCGAGATTTCAGGGTACCTAGAACTATCCCCGAAACCCTAATCGGCTTAGCCGACTAGTCGGTCTTATTACAACCGACTAATCGGCTAGTCGGCTAGTCGGCGAAAGTCATAATCGGCACATCTCTAGAATAAATGGCTATTTTCTACAGTTCCTCTTCCACAGTTTCTTCTTTTCTCTACCCTCTCACATAAAATACCCACCCAAAATAGATATATCGTGGTTCCACATACATAATAAGCTTTATATTTTTTAGCAATAGCAGAATTTTTTTTTCTGAATTCGACGAAAATGTCTACTTCAGCACACTATTTTATTATATAGTCGACACATTTATAAACAAAATAACTTCATATATCAGGGTATTTTTAAGTTGACGAGTACATTTTCTACAACGATTTAAATAAAATGTGCCAGTTTTGATTAGCCGCCAAAACGAGATGCTCGTTTCTGTTTACGAATATGACGTTGTTGACGTCAAACCAACCACAACGTCGGTGACAGCCGACTTATCAGCCAGTAGTGTTTTCTGTGAGATGTTGACGTTGAAACGGTTTCGGAATGTGCGGTTTTAGATCGTTTTGAAAATCAATAAAATATTAATGAAAATATAATAAATACACACTTTTTGCACGATGCTCGGAATCAGAAAATTAACTTTAAGTCTCTTCAATTACTCGGCTGGCTAAATCCTCCATCACAACACAAGCAACATTTTCCGCTTACTCTGGTGGTAGTGAGAGATTTTCGAATATTTTCAGGTTATTCGCAACCCGGGAATGTTTCTCTCTTTGTAAAAAAAAATCTTCCGCACATTTTTAACGTTATTCATAGTTTGTGAAATTACCGCACCAACTTAGGTAGTAACTAACTAACCGTTTCCCCGCAGGGTTAGGTAGAGATAACGGACTGAAAAACGACACGGTCTTAACACACACTCCTTGCCTCATTCACATACATGCATCGCTTCATAGATACTCTTCTATTATTCTGACTCCTGACACGGCCCGACTCAACTGTCTGATTCACTTGATCGTGCCATATTTTTCTTCTTCCATTACTTTTTGCGTCATATATTCTCCTTACACTCCTTTCTTCGTTCATTCACTCACAATGCCCGAACCATCAAAGAGTCCCTTTCTTAATTCTTCTTTGCGGATCTCCATATTCCTCACAAGATCATACGTGGTTTTACAGACATACGTCTTAGGGATCTCATTTATACAGCATTCAGTCCCCTTTCATCCGTCTTTTGCTTCACTACCATGCATCAGTGTAGGTACTAGCACTCCATTGCGGACTGCTAATTTTTTTCCTTAGAGATTTTTTTTGACAGCGTTCTGTCCTCCGTTAAGTTAGGTACTGTAGTTTTGATTCGGCGATCTCCAAAGTGTTAACAGTTAACCCCATGAAATCTTCAACCCCCTCCCATGTGGCCTGTGGTACCTACACAAGATCACCCCTGTGTTAGTTTTGTGGGTCTCTGCCACAAACAGAATAAAGTGCTCACCCTTGCATTTTCCTGCGCCCCTGGTCCCGTAGAGATATTTATGCATGAAAAAAACACTAATGTTGTGAAACACTGGTTCAACTTTATAAATGGTTATTTGATAGGATTCCTTTGAAGAGTTACAGTGTTTCTCAAAATTTGCTTGTTTTTATTTTATTATTTAATTTTTTTTTATTCGAATGTAATATTTTCCATACAATTACCTTAACCTCACCGGGATTAATCCTAAACTAACAATTTCAAAAATGAATACATTGAACACAAAATAAACATTGACCGATATCATCAAGAGTTAAGCAAACACAAAATATTTATTAATTACTTGATGTACCCCGCCAAGCGTCGCTGTGACTAAGTCTGTCTGAACATACAAGGAAAACAAGAGCGCGTGTTGCTTTTACATCCAACAGATAGCGCTGTTTTTTTTAAATCTATATAATTTAGGTAAATAAAAACATATGCGTATTCGAATGCAACGTTGTCTCAACATTTCAAAGCAATCTGTGAAGAACTTTTTAACAGAGATTTATGATTAAACGAACATTAACATTTTTATTTATATAGATTAAAAACTAACATAAATAGAGGAAATTTGTACAACAAAAATATGAACTACACCCGGAGAAAAATGACTGTTGGTAATTTATCTTCCTAAAAACCTCTTCAAATTATTGGCAATCCGGTTAAAAACGGGATTGCAGGTCTTAGGAATGAATTAACACGTTTCCTGATAAACTTTTATTATATTACAAATATATTATGATCTCGGAACACGTGTTCGTGAAAATCTGAATATTTTTGTATTTCAAAAAACATTATATGTATCTTCTTGTTATATTATCAAGGCAAATTGATTACACATTCTTAAATTGATGTTTAATTAATAAGGCCTGTTAATTTATCGTGAGGGCAAAAACCAATTTCTTTCGGAGAATTTGAAGAATTCTTCAAATTTCAAAGTTGATTTTCAAGTTCTGTGAACGATTTTTCCAAGGTCTGTTATTATTTCAGTTTTGTCAAGCAACTAGCTTATAATGATATAGTAACAGAATTTGAATAGGATTTTCATAGAAACAGAAAATGAACGTTGTAATTTTATAATTGTTCAAAAACTAAACTCTCCGAAACAACCCGTCCATAAAATATTTTTATTCAACTTGTCATTGGTTCACACCATATTAAATAATAGATTAAGGCGATGCACTACGTCGTGTAATATTTTAAATTGAGCCGCTATCAATAACAACCCTTACGTAGATGGCGATAAGGTTTAAATTCCCGCTTAACACCATCCGCCTGTTTTGATTTATGCAAGAAAATAACATGGCCAAAAAGTGCCTTTTATTTTATTTTGTGGATGTTCAGGCATAAATATTTAAATTTTTTTCGATCATTTTATAAATAACTTAATTTATCACATTACACAATAAAATCAAAACCGGAAATGGGTTCGTAAGTAGGAGATTTTGAACTTTAAAGCAGTTTTCATAGGCCTTTACATAATTTTTTTCTGGGCTTATATACTTATACACTTATCTAAAAAATACTCGATTGTTTCAAAGACCAAGATGTATTCACCAAGATGTAAAGACACATGATTTTGCATTACTACGTATGGCATCGCCTTAAATAAATATTTTTTAAACATACTGTTATATTTTAAAAAAAAATTAAATAAGAATGAAAAGTAAATATTTTTAAGTATCTTTATTTTGAAAAAAATCATCTAAACTTTCAACTGAAATTCTCTTTTCGATGTACAATATACAAAATGTATAATTTGCTACAATTCTTTAAAGAAATACAACTTAATAACTTACAATTCAAAATATCAGCAGAATATTAGAATAATATTAAAATCCCAAAATTTTATTCTAAACACATTCAAAATACCTATCTCTATCTATTTATAACTAATTTTAACAACTTCTTAAAATTATCGAAAATATTCATGAATTTCAGCATAAATTGTAAAATTATATGATTTGTGTAGTTTTTTTTATTTAATTTTAAAAATCAGTTATTGATTAATGTTAAAATTAAAATTCATATTTATCTTTTTTTGTTACAATTATGATTTTTACATAATTGTCTCTTTATGTAGAAGAAAGCTTTTTCACTATCCTTTGTAAATTGTATTTTTATTTCAAAAAATACAAATATGAAATTTTAAACTTACTCGATCATGATAGCGGAAATAAATAAAATATATAAATATTATTTATAAATGATTTAGTGGGTACAATTTTTTTTAAATATTTCTGTACTCAATTTTGTGTTTTCGATTTGATATTGATTATGTTTAGAGACACCCATTCATAACATTAACGATATTTTCGCGAATTAAAGCGTTAAATGGTGTTTTTAGCGATAGTAAAAAAGATTTTTTAGTCGCTTTAATCTTGTATTGACAGATCGTAGAACGAACATGACACACTCTACTGTAGAAACATGTGCCATGTTGAGTTTCAATCAATAATACAATAAACATGTTTCAAGTGATTTTGCTAATTTAATTGTTTTTCCCCTCTTGCCGACTCTCATTCCTTGACGTTATCCTATTTAGCTATAAACGCTATGAAAACGCAAAATTAAAGCTATAAAAGCTATTTTTTCAATAATTAATTCTACATTTCTTAAAAATTAAAGCTATGAATGGGTGTCTCTAATTATATTTCATAGAGGATGAAAGAATAAAAATCTTTAGAAAAACCGCCCAATGATCTGATATGTTCATCCCCTCTGTATCCCTACTTAATGTTTTCAATTTCCTGAATTTCTCAAAAGAAAATAATTTTATTTCCTAGAATTTTGGCTTTTCACTTAGATTTTACTCGCAGAGTAAATAAATATTTTGCTTTAGACAAATCTGTCACGTACGGAAAGGAAATTTGATTGTAGACCAGTTCCAACCTGTGGCTTCAGCAGAAATCATAAAAGGAAATATGTTGTACAAAAGTGACACTCTGAAAATTCGTGAAAACGTATAATGCAGTGTATTCCGTATCCGTATTCGCGACTAAATTTGAAAATTAAAATGTTTTAAAGTAGAAAGCCTGGTTCAATAAGTAGATAGCCTTGTTCAATAACAAATTATTATAAGCAATAATTAGTCGCCTAAAATTTCCATATAAATTGAAAATATCTCCCGAGTAAAAATAAATGCCGCCGACGGGAATTAAACCCGCACCTTCTGATGTCCGGTCAGGTGCTCTGGAAAATAGAACTACGTCGGCTTATTTACAACCCGCCAAATAATTCAATATATACTAGTACTTCAATCAACAATTACTGCTCATTATATTTTTTCAACTGTAAACAACCGACCTTATTTTTGTAGGAAAGGCTTTGTTAGTGCTAAATTTCCCACTAGATGGCGTCGAGACATATTATATCCACATCTGTTGGTGAAATATTTTGACTTGTCAAACATTGTTATTTTTTTATAAAGATAAAGTAAGGAAAACTAAAGTTTTTTATGCATAGCACAAAGGATAACAAATTATTATAAGCAATAATTAGTCGCCTGAAATATCAATACAAATTGAAAATATCTCCCGAGTAAAAATAAATTCAAGGTTCAACAAATAGAGAGCCTGGTTCAAGAGCACAGCAAAAATAAAACTGGGAAAGTTATTTTTCCAAGTAACTCATCGTCAAGGGATGATGAATACAACACCTATTTAACTTTTCGACCCCCGTAAGTTAAGCAGGCGATCTATATGCAGATATCTTCCACCCACAACCTCGCCACTCCCACCCCCTGTACCCAGCGCTACCACCCCCTTCCCACAAGTTTTAGCACCCCTAAAGCCTGAGATGTCCCTCCTTTCTGGGTGAATTGAATGAATTGTTGAATAGTGATTTTATTGGAAAGGAAATCTTTTTATTCTTAACATTTGGAAAGATGGGTACACAAAAAAGGTTTTTATTTTTATTTATTGCTCATCTATATAAGTAAGGTTTATACATACTTACACAACATTCTAACTAGGGATATACTGTGTCGAGGCAGTCTAGTTTAAGAATATTTTATTTTTACAATAGGTACCTAAATTTAAGGTTAATTTCGACAGTTACATTTTTTGATAACTCGGAAGCTAAAATATTCGATAGATTTATGTAATTCAGTTTTGTATTGGTATTTGCTAACAACAATAGGAACTAATAATTAAATAACTTTTAATTTAGATTTGTGTGAGTTGACTCGTGCCATGTCTTCCTCGGGCGTTATATATTCTCTACATGCCCAAACCATCTAAGCGTCCCTTTTTTAATCTTACTCATTATGTTTAAATCAGTCTTGCATTATTTGCGGATGTCCACATTTTTCACACGATCATACATGGTTTTACCACACATACGCTTTACGGATCTAATTTCTACAGTATTCACTCCTGAGTCGGACCCGAGTCGAATCGTCTCATACTCATGTATGAATGTGAATGAGGCAAGGAGTGTGAGCCAAGAGTGAGTTATTTGGCGGTCCGTCCTCTCTGCCTAACCCTGCGGGGACACGCCGTGATAGTCAGTTAGTTGGTTGTTGGTGACCCAATTTAGCCGCGATTTTAAATTTGTTTAGAATTTTGCAAAGAGTTTCGTTATCTATGCGAATTATGCGAGTGCAGATCCCCAGTTCCCTGCTGCAGCCTTCTTCTAGGAAGTGAAGATATCCAGCATTTGATAGGAGACGAAGGTAGAATAAGAAAAACTGTTTAAACTTGGAAGTAACTTCAGCTATTTTTTTTACCGATGGAGACAATGTAAGTAAAAATAACATGTATTTTGGTATCAATAAATTGTTCACGGACGCTCCGGCGACTCGACCGTCTGTTATTATTAAAAATAATGTATTTTTTTACAGAAGTCGGTAATCATATACATTAGGAGCCGGCCCCGTGTATCAGTATACAGTATGGTGTACAGAGCAGTGACGGCTCGCGCGTTTCTTCGATGTTCGAGACCAAAGATATTAGAATATGAGAAGATATGTTGTTACTATGTCGCCGATTTTGTTAAACAATACTATTGCACGCCTTCACTTTCGCTAAAGTGTCCGACCCTTTCCAAACCTACACATGAAACGTGCTAATTACTTGACACTAATACTAGAACAGATTCCCGTTACAAATGACAAAGGCTAGTGATTGCAAGACACAAATCGTTATAAAAATCGATATTTCAATCAAATCATTCTAGTTTACCGTTCATTTGATAATAGTTCTTATTCTCAGATCAGATGAAAACGAATAAGTTTAATGTGATCTCGAGATCTGAAACTTCAAGAACTAAAATAAACGGGTAATAAAATGAAAACAAAAAATGCAAGAAAAAAAATAACTGTAGGTAAACAAAAAAATCCCACAGAAGCAAGGCCTGTGCTTGGGTATTATAATAATTTATGATTTTAAATTATCCATGAAGTATTAAATATTTCACAAAGGTTCAATTTTCTAGGAAAATGTAAGTAAAATGGAGTTATAAGCTAAACTAACTAACTTACTAAACATCACGCAGAGAGGACGGACCGCCAAACAACTCGGTCTTGGCATACACTCCTTGCCTCATTCACATTCATAGATCGTCTGAATGGAGTTATAAGCGAGATAAAATTTAAACAAAAAGAAAAAAAATGGAGAGTTTTTAGATTCTCACGGCCAAAAGCATTTTTGTTGTTTGTTTTTGGGGTGTTATGCCGTGTTGCGCTAACTCCTTCTTTAGCCGACGTTTCGGACAGCGTTGCAGTGTCCATCATCAGGGCATAACACCCCAAAAACAAACAACAGAAAAAAATGTCAAAGAGGTAAGTACTAAATCATATATTAAGACTTAATAAAAAATGATCTAATTCGTGAATTTTAGCCAAGATTTAATATTAATTTTGGGAGAAGAAACCATTGGTTTCGAAACAGGTAGATTATTTTGATTAAATAGTGGTATATGCGAAGTTATTAATTTTATTTAAATATTTTATATGATATATAAATGCATCAAATGACTCGATTCGCATCACTAGTTGCTAGTAGCTGCAATAGAGCGCGGAGCGATCGCCTGTCATCTTGGTATCTCACCAAAATTCGAGCTTGAAAAACTCTAAATTTTTTTTAAATATATTTCTGCGAATTATATTTAAAAAAATTATTTTTGTGTTTAAAGAATTAATTCGTGTTGATCTATTTTTTTTCTTATTTAGTAGGTTTTGGTAATATTTGGTATGAATCGTCCCCATTATCCCACTGTGAAGAACCGTCACTGGTTTAGAGTATGGAGTAGGTACAGAGTGTGAAGTAATTTGGATTTGTGTAGAGATCAGTATAGAGTGAGTGTGGAGTATAGAGTATAGAGTGGAGTGTGCTGTACGCTGTGCCTGTAGCAGCCATACTTTATGGAACGTGGTATATAATTATTATATACAGCTCGGTATATGAGACCTACGAGTACTACACAGTACGTATCGACCATGTATTTTAGATTGATGGGTGCGGGGGAAAAAGGTGATAACTTATAATAAATTCTGCAAAAAAATCTTTCGTTTTAAAAATACGAACGTTTTTTTATCAAGATACTGTTATAAAGACTGCATGACCATTTCCTAATAAAATATTAGTCATTCAGAATGTATCTGAACATGTGTTCAACGCAGGTGACATTGTCCGAATAAATATAACGGACGAGATGAGGAAGTATTATTATTTTGAAGGACACGTGTTACGACTTTCTCATAACATTTTCGTGCTCTAATTTGTTATGAAATTAAATGATTCGTTATAGGCCTCTAGTTTTGCTTTTAACAGGAAAACGAATGATTTGGCCAGATTTTTAATAATTAACAATATTTTATATCATTAATATTTGTTAAAAATTTTATACCCAATATAATTTATATTATTCAATTAGGAGATGCCTTCCCTCTGATGGAGCAAAATCACTCATAAATTCGTTCGTTGTCTCACGTATGGACTATTGTAATAGTGCATATGCTGGCCTACCTAAAAAACAATTCAACAGAATCCAGTCCGTTTTCAATGCTGCGGCGAGAATGATTTTTGGTGAATCTAAGCATTGTCGTATAACCCCGCTTCTAAGGGATCGTCTTCATTGGCTTCGATGCCCTGAAAGAATAGAGTTCAAGATCTGCTTAGTGACCTTCAAAGCATTGCAGGGAATGGCCCCAGCCTATATATCGGAATTATGTGTCCGACAAAACCTAAGCGATAGACAGCTTACTCTGAGGTCAGCAGATCTAGATGTTACCAATCGTTTAATCGAACTTTCTCGGTCAAATCGAGCTGCTTACTATGATCGCTCTTTTCGTGTAGCTGGCCCACTCATTTGGAATAAACTTCCCCCAGCCCTTACCAATATACAAAATTTGGCTGAATTTAAACGGGTTTTAAAAACAAAATTATTCAAAAAATCATATCATTTATATTCTCATGAATCTAAGCTTCTTTTCAATATACTATAATAAGCCAGGTTTTGAAGTTTCCGGTAATTGTTTGGTTTCGGTTTCCTCCTTATTGTATTTTTATGTTTAATGCCCACCTATTATATAATATTTTCCTGTTTTATATAATATTTTAATTTTAAAGTTCTTATTTTTCGTGCACTGTTATTGTCTTTTATTGTTGTCCTCTACTAAAATAGCACTGTTATTGTTAAATTTTATTCTCTGCTTTTGTGTAAACCGTTTATTCTTTATTTCATATTATGTTATTAATTTTTTTTTAAAAGAACACAATAGGAAATTTTATTTTAAGTTTATTATAGTTAAGCGCACTTGAAGTGAAACAACACAAAACTGCGCTATATAAATGCTATGTTATTATTTAATATTATTATGAATTTGTGCTGTTTTATGAAAAATTTAATCAAATTTTCCTGATAAAATCTCGCTCTCCGAAACCATACTACTCAGTCTTGCCGCAGAATCCTTGCCTCATTCACATTCATACATCTTTTCACGTACAGACACTTCTGTTACACCTGACTCTAGTAATTTTGCTCTCCTGACATCCTTCCGTACATATTAGACTTTCAAAATATCCTTTTCTAAAACTTATTCGTTGCATTTTGTCATCATCTGTGGTTTTCTCATTCTGTTATTTTTCTATAAAAATACATGATCACTGTATTTTAAAAAAAAATAAGTTTTTATCAATTGTAAAATATTTTTTACTGTCTTCTATTTTCGCGTTAAAGCCCTCTAGATATTAAATAAATCTTTTACTAACTAACTCATCACCGTAGTGAAAGAATACTATTTAGAATTGAAATGTTGTTGCTTGAAATTTTGCGTGTTTGGTCACCAGATCTGAAAATCCAGGTACTCCTTCACCTTCCTCTTCCCCATATCCTTCAGCTTCAGCTTCACAACATATCCCAATCGGGGATGCTGTAGTTTTACAGGCTCCACAAAGTTGGGAGCAGTTGGGACTCTTATGGGGTATTCATGATCGTCTCAGCACCCCCTCTTTGCTTCATTTACATTCATATATCATCTCATACATACTCTTCGATTATTCCGTCATCATCTCAACATTTGAAATCAGCAATTATTGTTTGCAAACCCGCATAAAAACTGCGTTCAAATGTTGTAGTGTTTGTACATATATATATGAAGTTTCGATGCCGCTAAACAAATGTCATTAGAGTGTGTAATTTCAAGTAAGGATATATATATAATGTAGTTTTAAAGTGTCTCCATAGGTGTCAGTAGTAACACCATATATCAGCCGTTTCAGTCTAATACCCGAATGGTTACGAAGATAGCCGATGTTAGCCGATCTACAGGCGAGCATCTTAGTAAGCGTTTTACCGCTGCAGATTAACTTAAAGAATTACATAGAACGAATGTGAGTCCAGTTGGATATTTATTGTAACCACGTCACGATAATTTATCTATTGTATTTGTATTGCTAATTAGAAGGAAATAATTTCACAAATATTTTATTACGACTGCTTCAATCTATCAATAATCAATCAGCATTTCCAAGTTACTTTGTTTTCTTTCGCTTCCTGTAGAGTAGACGAAAGCCTACCGTTGACTCTACTTGCCAGTCGCCTGTTGGGAGTGTGGGGGCGAGGGGGGTTGGGGGGGATAAGAGGGGGTGCCGATTCAATAGAAGGCTGTAGTACATTTTGTGTGGAGGCTGTACCTACACACACATACACACGGTCCACTACTGTGCGGTGTACGTATGTATGCAGATCGGTGGCTATATGTATGTATGTCCGACGCTGGTGTGTGAGCTATTTGTGCGTGTGTGCATAAAGCTATTGAACGAGCAAAACGTATACTGTTTCTGGGTGGTTTGTTCGAAGGAAGATGGCGCCTTTAATATTATTTATTCTAAACAAAATACTAGCGAAAAATCACGGGATATTTTAGTTCAAATTTAAAAAAGAAAATTAAAATCATTTTCCGTTAAAATTGCTTATCTTCACGCAATCATTTATAATTTTTAAAATGACGCTTAAATTCGTTGATTATCCATATTTTACGCAAGAATAATTTCACGCGGTAATAACTAACGCACATCATAAACAATAGAATTTAGTATGTTTGATGATGTCATTGATCTCGATCAATATTTTTTAATCAAAATTTAAACATTCTACATTAATTTCACTTGGAGCAAAACATTTTTATTTTTGTAGTGCTTATGGAGTGGAAAATTACGGAAAATTTATCAAAACTAAATGCTGTGAGAAATGTTATTTTTATAAACGTTTTCTTACAACTTCCAATTATTATTATTTTTTAAGGCAGTTTATATTTTTTTATATCAGACGCGATCCTCGATGTTCTATATTATCTATTTTTAATAATTTTCATAAACGATACTATTTTCGAATACATTTTTTTAAACCACGGGGTTACTTTTCAATTACTAACTCCAATATTTTTTCTTACTTCTGTAGAAGCTCATTCAGGAATTGGATTGACTGATTTATCCTTTAACAGTTTTATTGGCACATACCTAATGTTGAAACTTCTTTATCGAAGAATTTTAGCGTTAAATCTATCTAGGTAATATATACATGAGAGTTACTGTAGGTGTATTTGTTTTTTATACAAATATAGAATTTGTTTTAAAATTGAATGTAAATCAAGTTGAATAATATAATTATTAAGTTCTTCAAGTATTTTTTCGTTATTTTTATTGTTACAGCTGTTTGAAGGCCATTTTCAAGCTCGATTATAGAGAAATATAGAGCTTTTTTCTACATCTTGGAGCAGAAATTTTATATTTAATGATGAAAATTTGCACACATGGCGTTCAAAACATGAGGAAAATCACTGTCTACAGTTGGTTTCAAAAAATTTGCATAAGCCCGGGTAATGCCGGGAACTTCAGATAGTACCAACGTTGGTCAGAAAAATTGTGAAAACGAAAAAAAATCTCATGAAGTAACATCATTTATTTTTCAAAAGAACTGTAAAGAAAATTTGTGGAAGTTACCATGCGTAATAAACCTAGCAATAGATTAAAAAATAATTTAAGAATCGTAATATACCTATACACTTTTCCAACAATTTCTCACATTATTTATATACTCGAATAATTATTTTCTTCTTCGTCAGATAAAAAAACAGAGAAAAATGAATTCGCACAAAGGCACGTAAGGCTGAAAATCTGTGCGGTTAAACAAAGCTAACAACGAAACCTCTACCAGTGAGCTACGGTGTCATAAAATACATAATTCTGGCTCAACAACTCTACACCTATTGAGTTCGATTCATTAATAAAACCATTGCCAAAAAAAAGATAAGATGTTTCGTTCGATATTAACAATAATATAAATATTTCGTTGCTCAAGCAAAACCACGCATTAAAAATAAATTAATCAATAAAGTTACATTTCATCTAGTTCCACACACTCCTCCAAGTTGAATCCTCGGAAGATAATACAAAAAAATAATACTTTACTTTTCGCCGCCATGTTTGTTTGTTTGCTTTTCTTTTTGGCAATTCTCTCTGGGATTTATAAATTCCGCCATTTGAAAGCTGCAGAAGTTAAAATTCCCTTTCGAAACATAAAACGAAGATTTCTGCCGAAAGGCAAAATAAATTCTGAGGGGGGCCATCTTTATTTGAATCGTCCACGTCGTATAACCGCACAAAGCTCCCTGGCGTACACCCAACCCATCAACAACACAAAACAAAAGCTCCAATATATTATTTAAAATAAAAAAGATCAACTTGATAATATAGATATGAACGCCTTTAAATCATTAAAATACGAACATTATAAAGTAGTGAACACAATATTTAGACAAAAATAAACTTCCTTAGTTCGAAAAAATTACTCTTATCCATTGGAGCGATTTCGGCAAATTGTGGCAAATTTGGAGTGATCGCTAATGTGTCAAATTTCTAGAACCTAAAAATATGAGATAGACGTTGAAATCTAGTATAATACTCGTACATTGGCTTTAAGCCGTTGTAAGCAGTTCATTTGTCTGCTTATAAATATTTTGAGGAATTATATTAATTAAATAATATGGTAAATGTGTATGTATACAACCATAGTTGGAATAATAAGTTCATTATAAAGTTCAATGAAAAATTTGCTAGTAAGTACCTACTTGCACAATGATTTTATAAATTTTCTATATTAAAAAGTTATTTTATGAATGTAATAAATGATAATGTTAATTTAGCATACATTTTACAGAAAATGATTTAATGACAGGTGTAGTATAATAAAGATAAAATAATTAAATATTTTTAGCCGAGCCTCAAACCCCATTTCGATTATATTAGTTTGAATTAGGTCAGTGTACGCGAAAACTCTATCTCCGTGGCCATCTTGTAGCGCCGTTTGGAACTATATTTTCACAACATGTTCTGAAAATTTAGTAGCCCCGGAATTTAGAATTTCATTTGTATAAGTAATAATTACAGTTAATAATTAAGAACTGCCAACATGTTAGATAAATAATATTTGTATAAAATTGGCGTGGGACATATCCCAGTACCTGTTCAGACAGAAAACATTGTATTGTTTTATTTGGTTTGCGCACTACTTTTGTTGTTGTTGTTGTCAGGAAATCAGTCATAGATGTTTGACGGTATACAATGTTTTAGAATAGTTTACATGTTTAAAGTATGTTTATAATAATAATTGTATAATTTGTATAGCGCCGCTTATTTGAAAAATTAAGTGACGAATTTGATCAAATAATAGGTAAAGACAAAATGATTTTCAAACAGGTATGATTTTAGATTTTCACGGCCAAAAGTATTGCGGTGATTTGTTTTTGGTGTATTATGTCGTGTTGCGCTACCTCCTTCTATAGCCAACGTTTCGGACAGCATTGCAGTGTCCATCATCGGGGCACATCTGTAATCTACCCATCTGCCTGCTGATTACACATCTACCCTGATGATGGACACTGCAATGCTGTCCGAAACGTTGGCTATAGAAGGAGGTAGCGCAACACGGCATAATACCCGATAAACAAATCACTATAATGATTTTTAAACAGTCCAAAATTGCAAAATATAAAACAATCTCAGTTTTAACGTGACTAACAACGGACCATTCATTTGTAACTCAAAAAGTATCATAATAATTCATAACCTTTTACAGTTAATAATAATAATAAAATTTTACTGATTTATATAGCGCCGTTTTCATGAAATATCACCTGTAGCTGTTCTATTGTATGTAGCATACTTTAATAGATTTTACTAGGCGAATTTTTAGTTATTGAATGAAAACTTTTTATTTATTTCACCGTTTTTTACCCATTTTCAAACCTGTTATATATATAATATTATTTTGCATGCCACGTCATAGAAAAAAGTGATAATTAATTACATTATTCTCTCTTTAATCTTATAAAAAAATATAATACAATGAAGACATAAGAAAATATTTATGCATTTTATTATATTTTATAGCTAAATAAGTTTACTTCACAATAAAAATAAGTCATTTGATCCTGTAAATAAATACAGTACTCTTTTAAGGTTAAACGCAACGCTCGTTGTATTCTACGTGTTCACAGATGGCGTTAATTAATTAATTTTGTTTAAATACGCTTTTGCAAAGTATTGCTTTACAATATTAAGACAAATCATTTGTTTGCGCCCGTATATACGCAATATGAATATGAATCAATAGTTTTATTTTAATCGTTGTATTCTAGGTGTTCACAGATGGCGTTAAGTAATTAATTTTATTTAAATACGCTTTTGCAAGGTATTGCTTTACAGTATTAAGACAAATTATTTGTTTGCGCCCTCATATAAGCAATATGAATATGAATAAATAGTTTTGTCCATATAAAAACTCAATTCTATCGAGAAAGGCATACAAATACAATATTGGATTGAATCATCGGTAAAATATTGTATTTGTGTGCCTTTCTCGAAAGAATTAAGTATTTAAACGAACAAAACTATTGATTCATATTCATATTGCGTATATACGGGCGCAAACAAATGATTTGTCTTAATACTGTAAAGCAATACCTTGCAAAAGCGTATTTAAACAAAATTAATTAATTAACGCCATCTGTGAACACGTAGAATACAACGAGCGTTGCGTTTAACCTTAAAATTGGAATTACGACATTTGATTCAATTTTGCGACGCGCTTTTTCACAGATAAAATAAACATGTTTGCAAGTGACGAAACGACAAGCTTGAATAATATTAAGTTAAATTATATTCTTGCCAAGCAAATAAAATATATTTATGTATGGTAGGAGCAATTTTTAAGGTTCAAAATACCATAAAATCAAGGCAAGTGCGGTGAGCTACAAGCTAATCAGTGGTGGATTAAATTTAATAACTTCATTTTTTAACTGTACAAATAAATAAAATAGTAATAGTACAGTATGGCAGTATCTAATAATAAACACCAATAATGGAAAAAATAAAAACTATTTCTACTGAGGACAAGTCTTTCTGGCCTCCTTATACCAAAAACACATTTCCAGAGTTCGTTTGGTTTTATTAAGGCAGGAGTACCCCGCTATATAGCCCAGTCTACCTCGCCTAGCTACTAGCTTCTGATATACATTTTGCTATGTTCAGCTGTATTAGCTGTACTAGCTAATATATTATTTAAACTGTGTCTAGATTACTATTAGTGTGGGCCGATTTTTTTTTCTTCAGAATTCCATTTGACGCTACTTATAAAAAGTTGTCTTTGTATCTAAAACATCAAAATAATATACTTTTAAAAAAATCAAAAAATATCTTAAGGCTCCACTTTGCCTTTAAAGTTGGAGAAAATATGCTAAAAATTAGTTTTTTTCAGTCTCATTATAAAGTATTCTGGATCAGTTTGATCATGTGCATTTATGAAATATTCTTTAATAAAGTATGAAGCTTTACTGTATATAACTAGAATCTTATTATTTTTGTAGAAATACGACACAAAAAGTTCCCGCCCGCAGTTCCTGTTTCAAAAAAAAAGTATGTCAATTTAAGGAAATAAGCTCCCGACTGTTCGATATTTGTTCTTGTAAATATAAAGACAATTATTGTACTTGTTCGAAAGCAAGGAAAGTTTCCCTTAAAGAAAAACAGTTTTTGGAACACCAAAGAGGTGAGAGAAAAATGTTCATCGGCAGTGTTGATACACCGACTACGAAACAAATGGAAAAATTTATGAAGAGAAAGAGAAAAGATCTCACTAAAATAAAAGACCAGGTGTGTGAAAAAAATAATTTGTAGACACTGTATCATTATCTTCCACTTCAATATAAAAATCATCTTCTCCAATCGCAAAATCAAGTAGGTTACTTAAGACTAATACCACTGCTTTTCCGACGACCAGCAAATCTCCATCTTTTATATTTCTCTCCAAGATCTGTGACAGGTTCAGGATATCGGATCGAGCTGGTGCAGCAATCGCTTCTGCCGTTTTTAATGATTGCAACATAATAACGCAGGATAATACTAATAAAGTAATAGATAAAAATAGACTGCGTCACGCATGTCTGCGTACCAGATCTATACTCATGAAATCAAAAACTTGGGATAAAGTAAGTGGATTATATTTTGATAGTCGAAAGGACAAGACTTTGGTTAGTATAAAAAAAAGGACAGAAATATTATAAAAGCACGGTACTTGAAGAATACGTATCGTTAATCGTGGAACCAGGATCTCATTTCTTGACCCATATTACCCCTAGACCAGGCACTGCCGTTAATATAACCAAAGCAATTATAGAATACTTTGCTTGTCAAAACATTTCACTTGACCATTTAAAAGCAATTGGTTGTCATGGTACAAATGTTAACACGGGAACAACTGGTGGTGTGATTCGAACGATGGAGAGAGACTTAAATCCAGTACAGTTGCTGATCTGTCTTTTTCATTGCAACGAGCTGCTTCTACGCCATTTGATTATTAAGTTGGATGGCACAACTACTGGACTTCGTGCTTTTTCCGGCCCCGTAGGTTCGGCTCTTCATAATTGTCATAATTTGCCGGTTCAATTTTTTTAAAATATTGATGTGGAGTACTCGACCGATGTCCTGCATGCTGATTTAAGCACCGATCAAAAATACTTGCTTGATATTTTCAAAACAGTTCCCAGCGGACGTCATCCTGATATTGCCAGAATAAACCCAGGAGTGATGTCACATGCACGATGGCTTACTACAGCGAGTCGTATCCTACGACTGTATATTGGATGCGCAACGCCATCAGAAAATCTGGTCATATTAACCACATTTATCATGAGGGTATATGTTCCCATGTGGTTTGATATAAAACTACATGGGTCGTGCAAAGATGGTGCGAGGCATTTTATAATATGATTAACTATTCGCGCTATCTTCCGGACGAATTAAAAGCCATCATTTATCCCGTAATACAGCGAAATGCTTACTACGCTCATCCGGAAAATTTACTCTTATCAATGATAACCGATGAATCGCCTATCATCAAAGAACTTGGGATAAGACGTTTGTTGAAAGCCAGAGAGTTTTCCCGGACAGAGCTCCGAACATTTAAAGTACCAATATTGAATTTTAATACACAATGCTATATTGCTATGATATCTTGGCAAGATACGCCGATCACATATCCTCCCATTTTAGAAGGTGTAACAAAACAAGACCTCGGGGATCTTAACCTTACTTCAGAAATCAGTTCCATTTTCATAAAATTTGAGAAATTCCCCTGTCACACACAATCGGTAGAACGCTGTGTGAAGGTTGTAACTGAAGCATCTTCGAAAGTGTGTGGCAAGAAGAACAGGGAAGGCCTTATTACTACCACCATAATCTCCAGAAAAAATATGCCAAAAAGTGAAACTAAGCGTGATTTCATATCGGAATAATTGATTACGTTTATTTCTATACGATATCTGTAATATTTATGAATGAGTTAAATTCTTAATGTTGAAACAGCATTTAATACTAAATAAATTATTGTGAAAATTGTAATTATAACTCTTTCATTACCTTATCACTTGGGAATAATTCACAAAAAATGTATTTTAATCAATTTTCGATCGCAAAATGGAACCTAAAAATGATAACATTCAATGACTTTTTTAATTTTTTATTAACAATAAAGACCTAAGACAACTTTTTATCGGTAGCGCTTATTGAAATAAGTCAATTTTTTTTTCGCCATACAGTTGCGGCCCAGGCTACGATATAGCTATATGTAAGCACATATAATTTGCGGCTGATTATCAATGTAGCCAGCTATTTTTTTTGTGACAGCGAACCCATGACTCTTTGCAGAAACAGGCGTGACAATCAGACAAAACATTTCGCAATCCAGTTAAAAACGGGATTGCAAGCCCTTAACTGTTAGGTTTCCTTATAAACTTTTAGTAACATACTAATGTAGATATTAATGTTTATAAAAATCTCAATATTTTCGAATTTTGTCATGATATATTATTAAGGCAAATGTAGGCGCATGAACACGTGTTCAGATAGATTAGGAATTTACTACAAGTTTATCAGGAAACGACCTGCAATCCGTATTTAACCGGATTACCAATAATTTGAAGAGATTCTTAATAAGTACGTTGTCTAACCTATTTGACAGAAAAGGAGCGGCAGGAACGTAAGGATAATCAGTAGGACGAGGTAGGTAGGCAGTATGTCGAGCGACCTCCACCACCCCCTCCCATCCCTTATCCAACGTGCATGCACGTGGCGTGTCACGTGTCAGGGCGTCGCTTCGGCCACGTGGAGTCAGCTACATGTCCGGAACACACTTCAACATCAGAATCTACTTTCAAAATTACTTTTGATGTTTTGATCAGCATTTATATAATATTTTTTACAAAAATAGAATCATTTTACTCCCTAAAAAAACACCTACAGCTTCATATGGATAACTATGCAGTCGGTGGATCCTTATAATTGTAAAGAATCCAAAAATCTAAACCAGTGTTAAAGAAAACTGGTGTCGACAATTTAAATAAGGCTTTCAGACTGCTAGGTCCTAGATAGGTCAAAGAATTTTACTCATTTTTATAAATATTTTTTAAATTTAAGCAGGATTTTTACATAAGGTTTGTTAGCGTGAAAATGAAAAATGGTAATTATAATTTTTTTCTTTAAAAAAAATACAGAACTTACAGAGTTAAATTTGTTTTCATCGATTGAAACGGTAGCGAGCAGCAGATTGTGAAAACAAAATGCCTTTGATAAGTTATATACAAATATATTTTATGGAAAGAATAATCTTGAAAATTCAGCCTCCCTATATTTGTGCTCGCAAAACTCGAAAAGTAATCGACCGATATCGCTGAAAATTTCAAAATTTGTTCTATTTAGTGTCAGAAATGCTCAGAGAGTATTTGAATAGTAGAAGAAGTCAGGGACACCCGAGGAATACTTAACGCAATAACTATGTACCGTAATGAGATACTCATTAATAACACTGTGGTATACAGTAGTGAATGGTGGAAGAAATCGGAGACGCCCAAGAGAAACATTCGCAATAGCGAATTTAAAAAAAACTAATCTTCAATTTTCTTGTTTAAAAAAAAATATCCCCGATTATAATTTAGAAATAAAACTCTACGTGTTTTTTTCTATGTGACTAAAAGCATATACATTCACTAAGGAATAGGGACACGTTTTAACTTGCCTATGTTCACTCACTTTTGATTAGTGAACACGGCCGGTTAGTCAGGTCGAATTTCCTAGTTATGTGTGCGCGGGCGTCTCGACGCTCTTGTGGCGTCGCGTAACCTCAAGGGACGCCGTGTGCCACGTTCTCTTTCCATTGTATAACATTATGTTTATATTTATTATGTAAATCTGTTTTGCGTTAGGGAGTGTTTGTACTAAAGGTTATATTGATATTAGGATTCCCGTCAACAGAATGCTTTACGGAATACAGTTGTTGTTTACATTAAAATGACAACTGACGCATGTCATATGAAATATTATGCGTAGAATTTAACTTATTTCTGATTAAAAGTGTATAAATATTTTTAAGAAATGAGAAATTCTACTAAAAACTGAGGAGATACACCGATATACGACGTTGTGGGCGTATCCATGTGCCCGAACAAATCTCATTTTTTCTGGTGAAATTGACTAAAAATTTACAAAAATCGAATTTATTTTTTGAAAATTATTACAATTTTATTGTTTCTTTAAATTGTATCTTTTTTACGTTAGAATTTTTAACTTCACTATGACAAGCCTGTGTTGAGGTTAATACTGGCCTGTGAGATCAGTATTGACCTGTCTGTGGCTCTGGAGCCGAAATAACTTCAGTAAATTGGCGATAAGCATTTTCTTCCAAATCGCTACAGATCACACTTCTGTTGATTTATCTCTTCAGTGTTTTCATAGCTATCGTAGTTGATGTAAAATAAATTAACAAAAAATATTAAAAACCAATCATGAAAATGAGGAAATCAACGTGAACTCGAGGTCTACGAACATGAAGACGAGGAAATCAGCAAACACAGTCAACAAACATGAATATGAGGAGATTAACACACATAAAAATGAGAAAATCGACAAACATTAAGGTATGGTCTACAAACATGAACATGAAGATATCAACAAACATGAAGATGAGGAGATAAACAAACATGAAGATGAGGTCTACAAACGTGAAGATAAGGCAATCAGCAAACACAATCAACAAACATGAATATGAGGAGATCAACAAACATGAAGATGAGGAGATTAACAAACATGAAGATGAGGTCTACAAACATGAAGATAAGGCAATCAGCAAATACAGTCAACAAACATGAAGACGAGGAGATCGACAAACATGAATATGAGGAGATCGACAAACATGAAGATGAGGAGGTGGACAAACACAAATATACAAATACAAATTTGAATACGAGGGAATCATAAAACATTATGATGTAATACCAAGACAAAATCCCTAGTTAGGAGTCAGGAGATTGTGAATATACTATGCAAATTTAATAGTCATTAATAAAAAATAAAAATAAAATCAGAATCAAGTTGAGGTTTTTCATGTCTTCCAGTAAAAAGGGAATAAAAATAAATCCCTCTTTATGAATGTATAGCACAGTTCTATACAAAAGATACAAGTAAGTACGATCCTAACTTCAAAACTAAACGAATTTCCTTCACCGTTCATCCTCTTTTCTGAAGAGGAGCATCTCCTGGGATTCGAAATAAATAGAAACTATTAATCCATCCCTTATATGATTACCGGGGTGGTCCACCCCCCTCTCTCCCCCTTCCTATGAGGATATCGCCGAACTAATCAGCCGCCCCCACCCGGGCGAGTCACTAGTCAAATGCGATTTAGTATTGTAATTCTGGAGGGGCATATTAACGGTGCTGAGATTAGTTTTACGACGAACATTTGGTGCCCCATTTTTTTTTTACGCTAATATTTTCAAGTGAGATTGCAAAATCTAGAAGTGTGTTCAAACAAGAACTTTTTATTATCTCTATCTAAAAGCCGAATTACACTTGCTGAGTGCTCGGCCGAGCAACTTATTGGAGAGTAGAAGAGACAGTGGGCGAGTCAGTTCATTAAGATTAATTTAAAGTTGTGTTAACATGGTGTCGCGATAGAGAACAAAGAGAAATATTAAGAGGGTTTAACAAACGTCACACAAGCATTTTAAGTTTTGATTTTTTTGTCTTTCACTGACTGACTCGGCTGATCAAACTGACCGAGTGGAGAGCAAATGAAGTACTTACTCGACCGAGTCATTGGGACTTGCTTCTATCCACTGTCTCGCCTGAATCACTCGCCCGCTTCTAGGACGAGTGCTGAACGTACAGATCACGTCAGCCGAGCTGACAGGTGTATTCAGGCCTAATTAGGAGCGGTAAGAACCCAGACGTCGCAGGTGAAAATACAAGTATTATAGGAAAAAAAGAAAATGCTTAAAAATATTAAAATAATCAGTCAAAATTTTATAATTTTTGTTTTAAATCTCTTTATTTTTGAATTCTTGTAAAATAGTACCTACCTACATAAACATTAAGTCGCACACAGGCAACTTCTTTAGTTGTGGCGACAGTTGGCAACTATTTCAAAATCCATGCGCATATAAAAAATGTCAAGTTGGTTGCCTCGTGTGCGCACTTACAACACCGGTCAGTGGCTGAGTTAGCATCGCGTTTGGGTCCCACCCATACGTCGTACGTTCAATTCCATGACTGGCTAAGTCCTCCATCACGACACGTGGTGGTACGAAAAAATATATACATACGAGTATATACGGTGTATAAACATCAAAATCCATTACGGTATATGGAGGTGCACGACGAAAAATGACTGTTGCTAACTTATTAAAAATCTCTGTTTGCCTTGATAACTTATCATAGCGATATTCAAAAATATTCGAACATTCATGAACACGTGTTCATATGATAATATACTAAAAAGCTTATCAGGAAATCTTTTAATTCATTTCTAAGGCCTCCTACCCCGTTTTTACTAATTATTTATTTATTAATTATAAACGCCTAATGGGCTTTTACGTGATATATATTTTACAAGACTTACTGCATAATACACTGACAACAGAATTTTTTTAATTTTTAAATAACAATAACAAAAAACTTAACAAATGAACATAATTCATGGTGCATATAATTTTGCATTTAAATGTACAGAATACAAGAAAAGAGTAAAAAGTGAAAAACGAGTTTTAAAAGTGCAGATGGCATAAAATAATAGTAGGTACAGGTTCATAATGACAGTAATTTACAACGAGAAGATTATGAAGATAATAAATGTAATCTCTCCTACACGATGCTCACAAATAATAATGTAATGCCACATAAAGACATCATTCAGGTATGTCGTATATACTGATAAACGTAAACTTATATTGAATATGTCGATATTTGAAATGTATTAAGGCGAGAAATAGGTGCGTTTGTGTGATCGTTAGACCCGGAATTATTGTTGTAGATGTTTAGCCTGGTTGCTCGATTTGGTACTTAAAATCCACTTAAGCCGGTGTCCCCCAAGGCAGATCAACTGTCTCCTGATCTGTATAACTTATATTCTAGTGATATTCCCCCACCAAAGAACCACAACGTAAAAATTTCGCAATTCGCAGACGATACAAAACACGCCGCGTACAGCTCCAAGCCGCTCTAATCGAAGATTATGGAAAAAAAATAGAGAATTTTAATTAATCCCACTAAAAATGTTTCAACAGTAACATAACACTGTTTGGGGAAAAGTTCCACAGGAAAAATCAATTATACGTCGAAGTAACGTTAGATTCTAAATTAACGTGGGCTAAGCACATCAATGAAAAATTACAATCGGAAAATAATTCAATATCAGCACTTTACCCCATGCTATGTAGAAGTTGTCGACTATCAGTAGACAATAATTTACTTATATACAAGATGACCATAAGGTCGGGCTTTACATACGCTGCACCCATTTGGGGTCACGCAGCTCACACACAATGAACCAAATTACAAACCCTGCAAAACAAAGTCATTCGATTAGCGTTCAATGCGCCGAAGTGGATTAGGGTTAACACTCTCCATAAGGACACAAACATTCCTCTGATAAAGGAGTTTATTGTTTCACACTCGGAAAAATACGGAAGACATGACAGACATGAAAAACCGACCATTAAAGTTCCTCCGTCTTTGAAATTACGAAACACAAAAGACCTAAAGTAAAATCATTATTTGTAAATATTTTTGTAAATAAATAATATCCAAGTACAAGTCTTAAGTGGTACTTAAAAGTCGATGATAAGCAGGAGTTTACAACAGAGTTTACAGTCTAGTTTGAAATGAAAAAAAAATTAACAACATATTTTTTCAACCGGAATTTCTAATGATTTGAAAAGATTCTAAGTAAATTAGCGATAGTAATTTTTCTCCTTGTCTGCTTAAGAGGAGGCTTTTTTGAAATTATGTGGATTTCGAAATAGTCGCCAACTGTCGCCGCAACTAAATTTGCTCGTGTGTGCCTGGAGTAACTCTTCATTAACTCAATCATTCTTCTTTCGTATCGTGTAATCTGTTTTCACCAATCAAAATTGAGCGAACTAAATTATGAAAAAAAAACTACGTTAGCGAAGAAATATTTCAATTATCCACAGCGTTAATAAATATTAAGCAAGCCTTCGCTCAATTTGATTGGTTAAAGCTTCCGTCAAACTATATTATTATCATTCATCGACCTAATCTTAAATACCCATAAAAGATAATTTATTCTATTTTACCATACAAATTGTTTGCTATATAAATCGGAGCTCTTACTCCAGAATTGAAGTAAAAACACGGCAGAATGCAAATTACTTTTAATTCGTAGACCAGCTTCATAATAGTGCATTTATCTAAATTAGCCGTGGTCAAGGGTGGCAAAGTGATGAATTCTTTCCAATTTCTAGTGCTCTTTGCATGTATTGGTCCAGTTTCCAGCTCAGCAATATTTGTCCTCCAAAGTAACGGTTCACCGCCGGTGTAGTACATCTCTTTCTGGACCAACAAAATCTTCAGCTTTTGAACAGACACCCTGGTGTCGTTTGTGCAATATATGTGGATAGGAATTGACTGGCCGATGTAGAAATAAGATTTGGGAATTGACACCTCAAGTCTGAAAGATCTGAAAACAACGCAGAAACAAGCTCTTATTCCATTGATTTCTAAATCAATGGGTTGTCTATAAATTGATCCGGTGAAATTGAAAGGGACGTATATTTTTAAGAAGAATCTGTGCACTTCGCTTGTTATCAAAGGTCGTTTGATCACGAGGTTCAAGGTGTATTCGACGCTTCCGTAGCGTCCAACGTATGAGGCAGGAATAGAACCAGGCAAAGTGAAGGTGAAAGGGAAGTCGTTTGTTCCTGTGAGGGTGATCTCTGTATCATCAGTGTTGCCAGTACCCAAAAGATATAAAGTGGTGTGGATGTATTCCTCCGTACTGCTGGACTGAACCAAACTAATTCCTGAAGCGCTTTTAGTCTCTCTGTGGTGTCTGTCTGACCACGCTTCTCCCTTCAAAACTATATAAATGGACATGACTTTTTCTGACTCTTCGAATTTGTATTTTAAGTTGCCGTTGATGACTTCTCCGGGCTTGTAGGTAAAGGAAAGTCTGTCGAGAGTAATTATATACTTTTCCTCTTCCATTGCAGGTGTTATAACTACATTGTTTTGGATGACAACAAACAACTGTCAAATCAACGACTTTTGACGGGGATATGTATTCCATTGTTTTTAAGGAATTCAAAAGGTGTCATTCAAGAACCATGAGCAGGTAAGGTACAAAATGTATGTTTAATTTAAAATGTGGTAGGTGCCTACAAACTTGGGTATCATTTTTTCGGCACAGCATAGATTAAATTCGACAAGAAAACATAAAAATTTGGTAGAATCAAATATTTTTTCAATTAATTTTTAATGTGAATACCAGACAAAAGTCCTAACTAATCCCAACCATCGAGCCAGTGACACTAGCTGAAATGAAAGCTGAATGTAGGAAGGGGAAGGAGATGGGGAAGAGTAAGATGGTGAAGAGTAAGATGGGGAAGAGTAAGATGGGGAAGAGCAAGATGGGGAAGAGTAAGATCGGGAAGAGTAATGTGGGGAAAGTACCTGGCCATTTCAAGCAACTTTATAATTCTGAATGATGGTCTTTCACTAAGGCAAATACTGGGCGATGAACGTGCCACAAATGTAATGTATGTACGTAATATAATAACGCTCGTATTTATAGTAAAACACCGAATGATACCGATTTTAGATCAAATTATTGTAACATATTTAAATGCGAGGTTATGCTTGGTCTCTTAATCTAACAGTTTTTCATTGGAAAAGAAAAACAGCATAACTCGATTTTTAACGGTAATTTATGAGATTTTCTTCCACATAATGATTTAACGTCTAATAAATGATTTCTTTGATACTTATACATCTATTACATAAATAATAATGTCAAGCAATATTCGAATATTTAATTAACTCTAACTGCCTTTAACTACTATGATATGGTAACCGACGCTCATAATTAAATTATCGTAAGCAAAATGATCGTAATTATCACTTGATTTTAAGCGCATTTGATCATAAAGTGTACATTCTCTCATAAAATAAATGATTACACATAAATTATATATTATATCAAATTTTTCTACTTTAACATGACCCACAGACAGTATTATTAGCTTACAATCATTTGCTTATTATTTGCCTACGAATATTTTGCTTACGATCATTTGAGAGTATCAAAGTACATGATCATCTCACCTATGATATAGAATCATCTCCTTCCAGTAATTATCTCATGTGAAAAATATGAAGTTGTACCATAATCATGTTCCTTTATGCCATCTTGGTGTGGCCGTCAAAGCAATTTAAATAGCAGTCCTCTCTATTTTTCTACATTTATTTATCAGACTGTATATTAATTAATCATTTCCGATTTAAAAAGCTCTATCACGAAAACCACTCTTGTTTTATTTGCCTGTTTCAGTTAGGTGATTTTTTATTGCATTTTTCAGCACAGGTGTCCAAACAGCGATAGCCCCAATGGTGTCCCATTCAATAGTCAATAGGGGAGCGCGGGGTGATCGAGTGTCCTGTTTGCCCTGTCAACCTTGTCGCCGACCAACCCGGCGCGGAAACTCTCCCCAACCTCCCCATTCCCCCCTGGGAGTATGGGTCCCATGAGAATTAAACGCAATTACACGCAACTAGACAAGTTAAACAAGGATCTTGGTATGAATGGCAGAGATTTCTTTTGTTAAGTTCGAATTGATCGACTGGAGATTGGATATTAGAATCAGAATGTAATGTGACATTAATCAAAGTGGATTATGGTGAAATCATTTGACGCCATATTGATTGTGATGACGTATTTAAGTGATCCCAACTGTTCGGAGCTAGTGGGACTATGTCATACCCAATGTATATGTAGTGAAACTGGGGGAGTGGGTAAGGGAAGGAGATAAGGAGGGGAAAGGTTTAAAAGTACCTGGCTATCGATATCTGATCACCAAACACGAATAAACAAACAACGTCTCGATTTTGAATGGTGCGGGCTTTCACCAGGGTGATACTAACAATGACTGTGATCCCACTTTGGAACGAATCGCAAATATACTCGTATATGGGCACTGTATATTATTGCTTGATCTCTTCAAGACCCATGTTCACTCCTTCCTTTCCTCAAAAAGACTCCTTACTACACTGTTCGCAGAACTATTAGCTTTAATATAATATATTATGTAGATGTACTTTAGTGGTGGTTTTATGCATATGTTCACAGAACTATTAGCTTTAAACACGTAGATATACTTTAGTAGTGTTTTATGTATGTGTTCACAAAACTATTAGCTTTAATATATTTAGATGTACTTTAGTGGTGTTTTTTGTATATTTTGCTTAGATCTAGTATTTACTTTGTAGTAGTAACTTGTTAAATATTTGGTCTGTGTCAGTCATTTTATATTTTTTGCTTTTACAAACCTTTAAAATAGTTTCGGAGCGATTTTAACAACCGGGTTTCTCCTCCCCAAATAATGATTCCTCATTCTTTTATGGATTGACAATTTTTTTTTCAGTTGTTTTATTTTATTATGACAACGTGTGTGGTTTTGGGGAGTTTATTTGTGATATTTTTGTGTTATTTATTATTGCACTAGTAGTTCTGTAAACAGTAGACCTGGCGCCCAAAAAGTATTCTATTTCTATTTTTTTTTTAAACCATAATTTCCTCTGAAATCATAAGATTTGAAAGTAGGTACCTACTTAAAATCCTACCTACTTAATAATAAACCACATAATTTGTGTAGCATTTATTTATTTCAAATAAGGAATTATTTAAATTTGAGAGGCAGGTATGGGTACCGCCGCCTCGGGAACCATTTATTAGATAACTGGCCCCACCGCCATAGGTCAAATCAAGCGGTTTCCTGCGTTTGGTGACTTAGCAGGGGTGCCCGGATTCATGGGTTGAGGTTTGTTTAAGTTTTGGCAGCGGATGCGTTTACCCACTTACGGATTGGGAGACCTTTTGACCTCTCCAACCGGACTCTCACTTTCATCGCCTGCACCGCAGTGGGAGGGATGAATTCATACTTCCGTCACTCCTGTACACACAGACACCCATATTTCTACACCCCTCTCATACATGTTTCCTTCCCAGAACTCTCCTTCTTTTCCCTAAAAAGACCCTCCACACAACATCCCCAAAGATGACACAGGACCTGAGTGATTTTTTCCTCAAAGCCTCCTGTCCAAAGTCCAAAGGATTAAAGGTAGATTAACTACCATAATATTTAAAATTGCGAAAAAGAAAGTACAAATAAACCCGACAATTTCACATTTGATAAAGGAATCTTTACTGAACCATTGGTATAAAACAAATTTACAGACAGACCAAATGCGAAACGGTTGATTTAAATTCATTCGTAATGTTCACACGTTTCAAGAATTAATGTTAACCCCTCGGCACAATACTTATATCGTTTAAACAAAATTAAACACTCAGTGCCAGTTATAGTCGAATAAAATATGATTTATTTTCTTCCCTCCACCAACTACCAGTTAACATCCCTTACAACAACTTACTTAACCGGTTATAGTTACAGACCCCTTCGCTTCCCTTAGCTGCAGTGGCGACGCCCCGCGCCGGCATTATCGCCAACAATAACAGAGAATGGCGGCTAGTTAGTGGGTGCGGGGCTGTGACGGAGTGTAACGCGTGCAATATTCGCGCGTGGTGCACGCCACGTGCGCGCTGCGTGCAAGAAACGTGCGGGAAGGTGATACCGGGCACCGTGCGATGGACGTGGAGATGGTAGACAGGGCTGCCAAAAATCTCCCAAACGTTAAATTTATTTTAAGGTACTTTATTTTCATAAGAAGTAACATAGTATGAAGCTAATAAGGAAGTTGAGTCCATTTTTTTTATTTTTTTTTATCAATGTTCGCATTCAAACTTAAATACTGGTATTTTTTTATTTTTTTTTATGTTTGTTTTCATAATTAAATTAATTCTCAAAGTTTAAATTTTATTAAGCCCGCCAAAACGAGCGGAATCCGAGCGGTAAGAGGCGGGGTGTGGTGTGACGTCATTAGAACTGTGAAAACCACGACGCTCAAGCATTTTGTATAGAAAAAAAATTAATTCTTCAACAAGGAATTCCAGTAATTTTTTTACCAATGTTAACCGTCTATTAGAATTGATGTTATTAAAAAAAAAGAAAATTGATTAAGATTTCATAGTTAAATTAATATTTTAAGTTAGAATATTTGCTTTTCCCGCCCGGTACGGTACTGTACGGTATTGCCGTCGCTACTTGTTGACGTTCCACGCGCTAATTCAGGACCACCGCGCAGAAAAGTAAAGACCAAAAGTAAAATAACGGTTTACAGCCCAGTTCACTGTGAGACCTTTCTGGGCGGCCGGCGGCCTGAAGTGTATCACATGCTATGTGACATGTATAATAATAAAAACTTCTAAGTTATGCAATAAACAACATATTATTATAAAGCACTATACGAATATGTATCTTTAGAAATCCATTTCATATAATAATAACAACAAATACGTACATATATTTGACAAACCCAAATAAACCTTTGACCTATACACCTCTCTCATCTAAACCGACCATCTCTCATGTAATAGAAAGAGATGCACCATAGGTGATCCGTTGAACGTACAAGTCACGACACATGTGACGTCAGAATTCTTTCGACCAATCGTGGAGCGTCTACAGTCTATTGCTATTGAATGCTTTTTCAAGAACGTTTAACTAATTCTAAGAATAATAATATAGAAATATATTTATATTTTTAGAATCGATATTTTTTTATCTACATGAACATATTTTTTATAAGTCAAAATATTTTTCACTCAACTTCCTTATTGGGCAATATTATATGGTTCATTTCAATATGTTTGTGAAATGGAAGAAACTTATACCATTAAAATCTAGTTACCTACTAAGTCTTACTAAATTCATTAGAAGAACCGATTTAGTTCTAAAAATTATACTCCCCACCACCGATCTTCAATTGCTTAAGTTGCCTCTCAAATCGATTTCTTTAATGGCCTATATTTTTTTAAATATGACACACATAAATAAAATAGGGCAAATCCGTACTAGATTTTGCTACAAATTTTGATTAAAAAAAAGAATTATTTAATTTGCTCAAGTATTTTGGCATCAAATACAAATTTAAGTATTGTATGAAATACGTTGTCGCACAACCATTTCTCTTAAACGAAAAATCAATTCTTCTTCAGTAAATCCACTATAGTGATTAATTTGTGGGTTACTTTACTATACTGTGTTGCAGTTCCTCCTTATTTAGCTAACGTTTCGGACAGCGTTGCGGTGTTCATCATCTGCCCTCATCCGTGAACATCTTCCTGTCATCACCCAGCATAATAACTCTAAAATTTATCACAAAAATTCATCTCCAGTAGAAATCCCAAATTCAGTTTACAGATATTAGAACGTGTTATTATTTTATTGATTTATGTTTTCGCTTTTACATGTATACATTGTTAAAAGTTAGTTGCTCATGAGTACAAAAATGTATACTAAATAACATAATAAGCCAATTATGAACAATATAAGCAGGTACAATACAAGTTGTCATAAAGAGTTCTGTTGTACAAAGGAGTTCAATAAATATAGATAATATACAAGATAAGTACTTAAGATACTATGAAAGTATTTACAGACAAATATGTAGTAACTCCATTAATATTAGTAAAAATAAACATGAAAAGTTTGTTGCAAAGCATGTTTATATTCAGCAAACTTGTATACGCCAGATTGGCTATTTTACAGAACATAGCTTATGTTTGATAACTGTATTATAGTAATATTATAACGTAGTTACAGTAAGTAAGTTTGTAATATAAATATAAAAATAAGCATGAACAGTTTTTTGTAAGGCACGTTTGTAATTAACAAACATTTCTTACGCTCGATTGGGTGTTTTACAGAACTTATAAAAATTAATGTTAAGATAGATTGTGCTTAAAAAAATTGTAAATCTGTTACAAATATTCTAATAGATTGAATTTTGGACGTGTTTAGTGGTGGCAGTAAACATCGATTGAACTGTGTAGTCTCTGTATTAATTATTACCAGGCTTTGGAACACATTATGTTTGCAGAAACCATAAATTCAGAAACATAGATTTCTACAATCCCACGGTCACATTGAGATTTACCTAAATCTTTTATTACTATAATCCTGTCTTCCTCACAGAGATTTAAAATGTTTAATTTGAAATCTTGGGTAAAATTAAACCTTTAAAATTATAGTTTTTGGCAACCCTGCTGTGATATAACAACGCCGTGGAGAATTGACACCCTCGCCTGTTGGATGCAGATTTGCTAAAATTACAGAAGGAGGGTTGTTTTCAAATGCATGATTATGATTAGGTATTATTTAAGGGTTGGAACTTAAAAAACAATCGATTAATAAAAAGATTGTGTTTGAAAATCTGAATACGAGTGTACCTAACGTATTTTACTGTTTTTTTTGTATTACGGAAAACTAGCTTTATATCTCAGGCCTCTGGCATATTGATCGATACATTAAAAACATTATTTGTGATGAAATACGCTTTCAAATTTTATTAATAGAAATAAACAACATTATTTAAATATTAACATTTTTAAATAAAAAAAAAAGTTTTATAAATTGTTCACGCTAAATTCAAATGTGACAACGTAACTGTAAATAGGTACATTTCTATTAAAAAAAACCGTGTTAAAGAAAAAAAATAATGTCATCAAATAATTTGGTATCATTTTGCATTATTTTAATCTTACTTTTAATATTTTCTTTAAAATATCTTTTTATCAATCAGTTTAATCTGTATTTTTATTTCTAACATGGTTTCTATAATTTTTGTTTTACCATAACATGTCCTTTTCTCTTTTATTATTTATTCTTACATAAATCATGTACGACTACCATAATACGGGCATGAGCTTAGTATAGTAGTTGAAAAAATCACCAAAATTGTTAGCTTTTAAAATTTTAAAATAAAAAAATTAAAAAAAGGGGATTGTGTGAGGCTAAAGGTAGTAGGGAGAGGAAGGCGATCGAGAAGAGGGTGGTGGGGAAGTATCTGGCTATTCATATCTGGATACCAAACACGGCTAAAGCCATTTCAAGCAACGTTTTAATTGGTGTAATTTAAGTTTAATACGTTTAATTTAAGCGTTGGTCTTACACCAGGGCGATATTGAAAGTATCTTCCACTCATAATAGCATTCATCCAACAAAAGGTGTTTCCATTTTTTGCGAATTTAAAAGTGTGAAAAGATCCAGTATAGGAGCAAGAAATAATTCAAAGAAAAAACTATATGAATCATTCGGTTGTCGATATTTTAAGGTAAATTTTATCAATATATAAGTAATCAATCACAATACGTACTCGTATTTCACAAGGAGCATTTGGAATAGATCCATCATTCTAAATCTTTTATCGTTGAATAAAATCGCTGTAAGGATACATTTTAATAGCATTTTCTAACTTAATCCGTCACCAATCCCACAATCACCCTGTAGTAAGTATGGTGGGGACTGGCCGGTGTCTCTGATTGGTGACACGCGCGAGCATAATCCCCCGCCAGCCAACTGCCGCCCGCCGCGTGTCCGCAACTACACGCTGTTCCCAATCTAACTAATAACTGGCGTAACACACTGCACACAGTAGCGCACTGCCAATTCTTCACGCCGAGTTATGGTTGTGATATTGCGCACGCAAAATATTTGTAACAACCGAAAGGATTATGAGTGATAGCCTTTATGTTGTAGATGTTAAATATGTAGTTTTGAAAGTCATTTGTGAGCTTTCGGGTCTAAAGATTACATTATTGATATCGATTTTAACTTTTCTTATATGAATGCTACCAATATTGGTGTTGTAATATTTATTGTTAAGTTTAGTATAATTATAACAGATTTTCCTGCATAGCGGAAAAATAATGATTCGATATGTAAAGATTGTGGAATGGAATGTCCGTCACACTACCAAAGTGTCCACGTGCTCGTTAAAAATAACACTAAATATATAAGGTTTTATTCGAAAAAGTATTCTCCCCAAATCTATTTGGAATCCCTTAAAGTCTTTCTTGGAATCTTCCAGTTTTCATTGGGCAATAACCAGTAGGCAGTAGTTACCAAGATATTGATTCTCATCCTTATCTCCCTTACGGAGCCCCTCCAAGTCCGCCGTCGCCCTCTATCTCATCGGGAGATCACCCCATCCAGTCCTGGCCATGGAACCAACATCCCCAGACTTGCACCACCCAAATTTAACAATATAACTGCGATACAAGTCCTCGGCGCTGCAAATAGCTTGCAGCAATATTTTTGATATCTTCCTGAAATGCGTTAAGTACCTCTTTCTTTGTACATTTTTTATTTACTAACGGACCGTGTCCAATTACAACACATTACAAGAAGTTAATAGAAGGAGAAATGTTACAATATAGGATAATGTCAAGTCAAAACAGGAACAAAGTTTTGATGGAGACTGACAAAAATCACACCAAAATATTTAAGGTCCTGACATTACCAAAAAATTCATCACCGTGTGAACGGGTGTTCCGCTCACCGTTACACAGTGGATCAATGCTGCTAGCTCCTTCGATTAGGCTCATTGAACTACCTGTAGAACAGACTCAGTATGCCTGCATCGCATACAACATTGAGATGGCAACAGGTCTCTTCAGCAGATCGTCAATCAGACAAACCGACCTCTTTTGCACTGAATCAAGTACTTACCTAACATGCTTTTGACAATGAGTATAAGCATAAATGAATTGACAATTTCATCAAAATGAAAATTCTACACACCTTTTAAAAGTGATATATGGTCATTAAAAGTGATGAAACAAAAACTAGGTTTAATAGTTACCTATTTAATGTAACCTATTTAACCTAGTTTTTGTTTCATCACTATTCATGACTTTACATCACTTGTAGGTGTGTTGAATTGTCATTTTGATGAGATGAGGTAACAGCATGTATTACAGAAGTATGGGTCCTCAATCCTCACTATATTGCAGTGTGCATTGTGAGGTGGTTGCAGTTGGTATTACAAGGGATGGAGTGGGTGGTTGGGTGGTATGAAGGGTGGACCTTATCTCCTCCCGCAGCAGCTCGGCCGGATGCAGATAAGGGATGCTGGCGCTCGCACTCGACTGAGATATCTGGTGACGTCACAGGGTGGAAAAATGCATTTTTTACTATTGTTGACTGAACAGGATTCAGAGTGCGCATTCTCCAGGGATTTATAATAGACATAGGGTTTAACATAGAAAATTAAGAGGAAATAACACAGAATAACTACTAACTGCCCAATAACGATGGACAACAATTTGAAAGAAAAAAACAATACATCATTTCTATAGGAAAAACTTTTCTTTAATTTTTGAAGGATATACCCATCAATGTAATATATCATTGAAGAAGAAGATAATAATGATAAATCTAAGCGAAACATAATAAGACACAGAAAATAAAAAAGATAACGGTCTCAACTGGGAATCGAACCAGGATCTTAGCGAGTCAACGTTTTCATCCACTCAACTATTGGGACTTAATTATTAAACGTTATATTTGCCGATCTCATATTTCAAATTCAGAATTAACAATATTATCTTACAACTATTTTTTCCCATATTTTTGGCAGCTACTTTTTTAATTGATCACAAAGTTCTAATGAATTGGTTTGTAACCTAGATAGTCTTATACGTCATAATTGTCAAGTGGATAAATACGTTGTCTCGGTAAGACAAAGATCCTGAGTTCAATTACCAGTTGAGATCATTATGAAACAGATGTATTTGAAAAAGGTTTCAACCATAGGTATAATTATAATGTCCAGTAAATGTAAGAAACGATATGTACGTTTCTTATGTAGTTTACAAAAAAAAACATAAGTCATAAAACTAATAAATATAGGTGTTTGCAAATGTGTAAATATTAATGACAAATAATATATGTAGGTCTGTTGAACTCAGTTTTCACTCAGTCCTGGGTCTAGACAATAATAACAAATTTATAATTTTGTAACTGATAATTTGTGTTATAAATGCTTTATACTAAAACATTCTGCTCTGTCCTTTAGAAGAAATTCTTATTGCATAAAATAATGTACCTTTATTCGTAGATATTTCTAAGGTTTCACTTTTAAGAAGCCATTCAAAGGCATTGTTTTGCGGACTAGTTCTGCGGGTGAACCTATCTCAAAAACACAGAAAATACAAAACAGAAGGGGTTGTTCCTGGTTCCAGGGCTGGATTGACAAATAAACTGTAAAAGTTCAGTAGTAAGTAATTTATTTAATTGTTTGATTAATTTTTTGTCATCTACATTGCCAAATAGCATAAAATACGATAATTTAGCAAACAAAAAACCGAAAAATAATTTGAGAAACAGCATAACATACGATAATTAAGCAAACAGCAAAACGTGTTAAAATTGACAAATAGCATAAGATAAGATAATTTAACAAATTAATTTAACATCAATTTAACAAATTTAGCAAAACGATTAATAATTTGACACAGAGCATAACATACAATAATTTAGCAAACTGCAAAAACCAATAGGTTAATCTTGTAACGCCAATATAACAACGAAATTATATCACCTACAGTTCGAATCGAGATTATTTTTTTATTAAAAACATGGAAGTTTCAAAAAAATATATGCGGTAAGTACCATACCTAGTAAAAACACATATTACTACTTATATTAGTACTTCGAAATAAACATAAAACCAGAAATTAATATGAACTGTAAATAGAATCCTTATCCGAGAGTATTGGGCGTTTACACGACACTTTTTCCATACCGATCCCCACACGGAAAATAAGTTGAAATCCACATGAAAAATTTTTGCTTTACGCAATTATTAAAAATGCATATCTACCTACTTTACCTACCTAGATTTCAAACAGAGAGTTGCCATTAGAGACGCAAAAATATTTTGGTACGATAGGTGCGAAATCGCAAAAAATGGCAACATCTTGAACATAACCATAGATCGCACAAAAACATCTATCATTTGCCTTTGCCCACCTTTGCCGTTATCAAAGAATCATCAAAAAGTACGCGAAATTCACAATATCTATAGTAATAAACGTTCAAAATCGTTAATAAACACATGTTGTAGTATTTTTTCATCAACATTTTAAATAAAAAAACGAAACAAACATGCAACATTTCCATATAATATAGTTACGAAAAACAATGAAAGTTGACAGATGGTGTCAAATAATGGCCGCCATTTTAAACTGTACGAAAATAGGTACCAAAATAGTACACAAAAAATTACGCATATGAAAACTGGACGAAAAAAGCATTGTGTATATGGGGCCTCATAATATGTTGATGGTTTCGAATTTAACCGATGATAAATCCGGCCCTCGGTGCATCCTTCAGCATTCCCAAGGTACTGCGTGCAGAATCCCTTCCCAAGGGTGCTGGGACCACTGGATGGGTGGCTATCGGTGTTTATGTTTGAATAAATAAGCCCTGATAAGGGATGACGGTGGGCGGCTGCCAGGGAAGGGCGGGAAATGGGGGGTGGGTGCACGTTTCTGAAAAATGTGTGACGTCGAGATAAGAGGACTTATTGACTGAATGGGGATCGGAGGGATGACGCGCTCAAATATTAGTCGCCTACTCAAGCTGGAGGCACTGGAGTGGTATTGCCTGATAGTTAACGTTTGTATGTTAGGCATTAAGGTTTGCTATTCAATTCACTACTAGGAAAAAATATTTTATTTTATGGTAACACTGACATAAACTGAGTGCCATGGAATTAAAGTTTACCTCGTCGTCTTGCGATTAAATGCAGAAGTTTGGAACAATCGGATTCTGGTCGTTTATTTTCCGTCTGCTTTCGTTGGAATTTTTTTTTCTAACGACGAGTAAGGTATGTGCTCTAAAGGGATGTTAAGTTTAGATTTTATAATGCCTATAAATCTTCTTTTCAATCTTTCTAAATAATTTTAATAATCCATCTATTTATATATCACCATTCAGAATTGAAACGTTGCTTGAAATGGCTTTAGCAGTGTTTTGTGACCAGATCTGAATAGCCAGCTACTTTCCCACCTTCTTCTTCCCCATCTCCTTCCTCTTTCCACTACTTTGAGCCTCACAACAAACTCCAGTTTGGGATGCCATAGTCTCACTGGCTCCAGACGGTTTTATGGGACTCTTGCTGAATTCACATGAAAAAGGGCATTAAGGGACGTACTTGATTTACTTTTATCCAGTGATTCATGACATTATTTGGAGTGAAAAATATAATATAAAAATTTAGTCAAAAATCACTGGTTGAATTAGTATGTCCCTTAACACCCTAATAATAATGATTGGATTGTTTGTATGGCGCAGTTTTTGTGAGAAAATCATCTCAAAGGCGCTAAAACCCTGTATATACCTTTAAAGTAGAGTAGGTACCGTTGTGGCGTGAAGGTTTGTTTTATGCAAATCTACAATTCAATTTCGAGAATGCAGAAATTGTGCGCACTTAGTCTTCAAAACAAGAGAAAGTTCACCGTCTACGTGAGGTTTGGAAAAACTACACCCATCCATTTTCCCACCCCCTTAACAGAATAAGTTCCGGGTGACGCCGGGAACTTTAACGAGTCTCTATGTATGTCTATACTCTGTATCAGTATTCTTAAAGATTATTGTAATACTGTTTAATATGTTTTTAACCAAACATAACAATACACGTTCGGAATATTAAATCAAGTACTATGATGTTCAGATGATGATCAGTTTCAATTACAACCCATGATTCTTCTTTTCTATTTCTTTGTGAATTACCCTGGTAGTTTTTCACTTACAGAAACAAGAGAAGATGGCAGCGAGATCGTCTGCACCCCTAACTGAATTATATCCCTCACGCGCCTTGCCAAGCCAAGATACGGGCACTAGAAATCCTGTAACCCCCGACTTGAACACCCTTCTTTTTACCCACCTACTTGGAGATAAGAAAACGAATAGTTGAAGCAGAGAAACTTGTTATAATTTACTTGCTTTAATAAATTTATAAAATCATTAATTTTAAATAAATGCATCTCAACTTCGAATTCCTATCTCCTTCCCCTCCCCACTCACTTCAACCTCATAACATACCCCAATTGAGATGTCATAGTCCCACAGGGTCCGAGCAGTTGGGATTCTTGCGTGGTATTCACCAAGTACCTGTCTAGAATGCCACCATGAAAAGAAGTATCGATGAATCATAAATAAAATTACTCAAAGGTAAAGTCGGGGTCTGATACTTAATATATTCTATGAGTCTCCTTGGTCAATTTATAGAACGAAAGTTTAAGTCCAAATAATTTTGGGTCTGTATTCCATTGAAAAAACGGTTCTCTTTCAACTATTCCATAGATTCTATTAAATATAATAGATCTAGAAGACTAGATCAGGCGAGAACGCGTCATAACACGTAATCTACCTGCCTGCTTTATTACGTAGGTACTTTCTTCATTAATTATTAGATACCTACATACTTATTTAAATGTCAAAACGTTGCAGCATGTAATCATTACAATTTGCTTTGATGTTTTATAACATCAAGCGTGTTATTCGAGAACCCCCGCTGGGAAACGCACGCCACCCCATCAGATAAACAGAAAAACTATTTCCCCTACTATTAGTTCCATTCCAAAACGTCACAAGCCCCTAGCGAAAGCGCGCCATACTAAATTCCACTTCCATAGAAAAAGCAAAAAATAGATCGGCTTTCAAACGAGTTTCCCTCCAAGTTGTTTTGTTCGGTGTTGCTGTAACGCAAAAAGTTCGCCACCCCATTTTATTGTCCGGTTTTCTGTACGAGATTGGTAGTAATCTGGTGACTTTTGACCGCTAATTTCGTTAGTTTTGTCGAAACAATTCGAAAGGAACGTTTTGCAATGTCATTCCAATATTTTATGTTATGCAGGGTGGTCCAATATCAGTCGCAGCGCATACTTTTATTTTTATTTATGGAAGAGAAGAGAATCTGATGTTATTTTTTTAGCAAATAGATGGATTTTAAGTAAATTTGCCTTTGGATACTAACCATTCCTATTCTGACCAAAGACTAAATTCGCACTAAATAATATACACATTCGTTTTATTCTTCCCAATTTCACTAGTAAAGAAATGCTACTTTATTTATTTTGACTACATTATCGGTTTCGTTTGAGTCAATAATTACTGATTTTTTTTTCTTCTTGTTAAACAATTGAAAGCATGGATAAATTGAAAAGAAAAAGGAGTTCGCCAAAGGAAATCACCATTCGAGATCGCAGAGCTCACAATTCGAGAGTTATTGCTGCTTCAGACACATAAAAAATCTCCCTAACAGTTATGGACGTATTTCATACTATGACCTATAAAAAATACACAATAGATTTATGACGTAGAGGGAGGCTTATTCTGGGTTGCATCCTGCATGGTGAAACAGTCCTGATGATAGTCAACTTCCGTTAGGAGAGGGCATCAGAAAAAGCATAAAGATTTTGTCGTGTACGCGTTGGGTCACCCTATATAACACACCTATGATTGTGTATAGCGCCCACGCATGCGCATTCTCTTTGTTGGCATTTAGCGGGAAATTGCATTCGAGGGTTATGTCGCATGATCTTTAACTATCACAAAGGGAATACGGGGGAGTTCTACCATTATTGGTGAACTGTGAACTTTTACCTACCTACCCACAAGGCCCAGTCTCCCCGTTTTACCGACAATAATTTAATTTTCTCAGCGGAATTGCCTATTTGGCGTTGGAATGAGCTCTAACCATAGATTTACATTTTGAAGGAGAGGAGAGGTAGATTATTGGATTTTCTAATAGCCATTAATTTACTTCCCGATATTTTGTTATCAACTAAATACTTATATAGCTAGGTAGGCTATTGTATCAAAGTACATGTAGACAACGAAATTTTAAAAATTCACATCGATTTAGAACAATATTACATATAGTAAATTCAGATGTAAGGTTATGTTTCTCTCCCGAATTTGACGGTTCGACATTTTACAAGAAAGAAGGCATAGGTAATCCAATATAATTTTTTTTTCAGCGCTGGTGTCTTAAAACGCTTTTATTTTTTTAATACGGGTAGGGGTGCTTATATATTAATTAAAATAAGTTTTAAAATACGTGCATTTGCAAAATAATACGTCCAATCTCTAATATTAGCTATTATTATTGTTAAATACTTGTATGTATAAAAATTTATGTTTCTTTGTTTGTCTCCTGTAGACTCAAAAACTACTTCACCGATTTCGCTGAAAATTTCAAAGTTTGTTCTTATTCGTGTCAGGAGTGTTTAGAGAGTAGTTTTAATAGTAGAAGAAGTCGGGGACACCTGAGGAAGACTTAAAGGACTATCTCTGCACTGGAATGAGATACGAAGTCGAATTAAAGTCGTCATAATTTAGTTTTTTTGTAGTAAGATTGTGATAGTGAACGGTATAAAAAGTCGGGGACGCCCGAGATACACACATGTTCCGGCATCGTCATTACTAAAAGTTTATCAGGAAATCTGTTAATTCTTCATGTGACATTTATAAAAATGTTCATACTAAATACTCTACCAAACTCGTAGATCCGGTAAGCAAACCACACTTTTTTACTACTGGGTTGTTTTACATAAATATTTACGAATCTTGATGTTTGAATGGCAGTGTACGGCAAAAAGCGATTATAACGTGTAATATTAGAATGAATAAGTTTGTGAAAGAACAACTAGCGACGAAAGATTGAAGAAGTTTTAACAGTTGGGAAATTCCGCAGTTGTTCCGCCCTGCAATACCGTTTTAACCGGATTGCGAATAATTTGAAGAGATTCTTAATAAACTAACAATACTCTTTTTTCTCTGTGTCTAACCGTGATTAACGAAATATAGATACATACTACAAATGAAAGCATTTTAAAAGAAAAACGTATACCTTCAAAGGAGTCGATAGGCGATAAGTGGGTGTAGGTACCAATGTACAAGTTTATACCTAAGTATCATAATAATTATTCAAACTCTCACAAAGACGTCGGGCTAACCTATTTTGAAAAGCCAATTCCCTTTTGAATAAAGGGGCGGGTTGTTTTACATCATTATGCTTGGAAGCGAAACCGGGGCAGGTTGTACCTTCCCACCACCCTTCTGGGTACCTACATACCTACATGGGTAGGCAGATATTCTTTCATTCTTTTTTTAATCCACGAAATGAGAAACATAGCTCCCCCGAACACAGTTACGGATTTAGCCCTGCGGAGTATGGAGGCACTGGTCTATATATATTTTTCTTGGGCCCCTCCCGAATTAGATAGATACCTATCGATAGATCCATACTACGCAGGACAATCAAATTGTATTTGATATTTATATGTTTTCATGGGAAGCACACAACAAATTTTGCGATGACATAATGAAAAATAAATATTTATTCGAACAACCTAAACCAATTTTGAAATGGTGCTATGTGTCACATTATCCCTAGTGATCACGAGTCATAACTCCACGCATTAGTAGTAGTGATGATTGGATTATTTGTATAGCGCCTTTTTCGTGAGAAAATCACCTCAAAGGCGCGTTAAAATTAGATATCGTCGAGTGTTCTAGATTTGATTAGATTGAAAAAAAACTATGTAGAGCGAATGAGCGAAGATAGGAGTGTAAGGAGGATATATGATGCAAATGCGAATGGTAGCAGAAGTCGGGGACGCCCGAGGAAGACATGGCACGATCAAGTGAATCAGATACTAGAGTCGGGCCATGTCAAGAGTCAGAATAATAGAAGAGTATGTATGAGACGATGTATGAATGTGAATGAGGCAAGAAGTGTGTGCCAAGACCGAGTTGTTTGGCGGTCCGTCCTCTCTGCCTACCCCTGCGGGGAAACGGCGTGATGGTTAGTTAGTTAGTTAGTTAGAAAAAAAACTACATTATTGGTGTTTCTGAAGCCGAAAATTATCTTGTTTTTTCTAAAACTTTTTGTAGTATGAAAATCTTTTAACAATGTGGAGCAGCTACTGAAATAATCCTGAAAATTTTAATACAAAAAGTTTTTGGCTACAACGACATTCGTAACATCGTTTTTTCAGTCCCCATTGAATTTATACTTAACTTCTAGGTTATTTGTTGTAACTGAAAATACATGAAGAATTTCAGAGTGTGAAACACACAGGTAGACTAGAGGCACAGAATTTGAACTCATCAAATTTCATCAAATAATCAATTTCTGTGATAGTTCTATTCAAGTTTTGTCATAGGCCAGTTGTTTCACAAAACTTGAATAATCAATTCATCAAATATTCTACTTTCTATTATTATTCGAGTTCTGTGAAGCAACTGGCCTATTATGGAATAATAAAAGAACTTGAATGGAATCTTCACAGAACTGGAATATTAACTTTGAAATATGATGATTTGTTCAAGTTCTGTGTAACAACTGACTTATATGTACAAGTTTATACCTAAGTATCATAATCATAATCATATCTAATATGACGGCCGGCATAGTCCAGTGGTAACGCATTGGACTGCCATTCCGAAGGTCGCGGGTTCGAACCCGGCGTGCGCAAATAAATTTTATTTGATTAATTTGTGTTATTTCACAATTAATTAATTAAAATAATATATAGTATATTTGCGGCACGTTCCAGAGTGGAAGATACTACCAGTATCGCCCTGGTGTAAGACCACCATTCAGAATTGAAACGTTGCTCCAAATGGCTTTAGCCGTGTTTAGTGACTAGATCTGAATAGCCAGGTACTTCCCCACCTTCCTCTTTCCCTTCCCCACTTACCTTCAGCCTCACAACATCCCCCAATTGGGAATGCCATAGTCTCACTGGCTCCAGACGGGAGCAGTTGGGACTCTTGTGAGGTATTCACTATAAAAAAAAAAATATATATACATTCATTTTATTTGTACAGTATTTATTACAATTTATCGCTGGGGCCCTTAAAAAGAGGGGCCCACAGGAAATTACCAATTCCGTCGTATAGTTAATCCGGCCCTGCCCAAACACCAAACTGCGAGGCTTCCTTTACAGACCTGTTGAACTACGGCGATTTCTTAACCTCAAAATGATTTATGATCTGGAATAGATTTATTTGGTGGAGGACTTGACTGGAAGGTTTGGGGGCTTCTCGAATGTGAGGAAGGTATAATTTGCGCATTCATTATGATGTGTAGGAACCAACCTGCCTTCCTATCCACAGCTTAAATACAGGGTTATTAAAAAACCTGAATACCTTACGTATGCCTACACGGAGAAAACTCACTGATTAATATTGTTATTAAAAATCTGGTCATTTTCGTTTTCCTGAAAACGAATAATATGAAAATAAAATAAAACGGGGCTGGATGCCTACAACGAATTGACAAGTTTTACAATAAACAATCAGTAAACCACGAATATTTCGGAACACGTGTTCTTAAAAAATATAATATCTTCGCATCTCGTCCATTATGTTTATTCGGACAAGGCCACCTGCGTAAAAAAATGTTCACATATATTCTGAATGACTAATATTTTATCAGGAAATGGAAATTTTTTTAGAATGTTGTGCCTATAATATTACTTTCTTATTTAAAATGTCAGAAAATGTAGTGAAACATATGAAAATGCACGTTATTCTCGTGAAAAACATCGCGTAAAATTCAGGTTTCTGCTTATTCAAGTGATGAAAATTAAAACATAACATAATTATTATTTCCTAGTAATAGGAGAAGGGATTTGCGTATAAAAAATGATACTTTACAATTTTTTTTTAAATTTTACGTAGGTAGGACCTTAAACCTTGAAAAAAAAATCGTTTTTAGTTCTGGTTCATTGCCTTGAAAGATGCACAGCGAGCAATCGTAATTTTTCCGGCGATTTTCTTTGCCTGCAGACCGTACCAGTTTTCAATGGATATTTGAAATCTCTTGCATTAGTCTAGAAATCACACGGAAAAGTTGTGCAAATTGTATAGTTCCATAGCTCAGCATTTGAGAGTTTTAGCTGCTTATACTACCTATCCGCTGAAAAAATAATAAAAACATAACCTGAAAATTTTACAATAAATACATTTTGACATTTTACATTTTCGCATACATTGTCCTGTGTAAAGTGTTTGCTAATCTCTCCAGAATTCGTAGTCCTACGTTTAAAAACACATTAAACACGGCCAAAAACAATAGTTAATAAATCATTGAAGAAGACGATAATCCTAATAAATCTAAATGAAACATGAAACAGAACAAGACACAGAAAAATAAAAAGATAAAGGTCTCGACTGGGAATCGAACCCACGATCCCTGTCTTACCGGGACAACGCCTCTAACCACTCTGCCATTGGACCTAACCATTTTATGTAATTTTTGGCGATCTCACTTTCTAGGTTAGAAACAAATTCTTTAGAATTTAAATTCATTCAAAAAGATAGCAGCCAAAAATATGGGAATAATTAGTTGAGGATAATATTTTTAACTCTGAATTTGAAATATATTTATTGTGTCCCAGTTGGTTCCATTGCCTTTTCATTTTTCTGTGTCTTGTTCTGTTTCATGTTTCGCTTAGATTTATTGGTATTATCTTCTTCTTCAATGATATATTACACTGATGGCTGTTTCGGCTCGTGACTTTTGGGTGTACTAGAGTGCTAATATTACAAAAAAATAGCATTATCGATGTTGTTGTAGCTAAAAACGTTTTTTATTTTATTTCGAAATTTCAATTTTTTTTCTATGAAGATATTTAGGAAATTGATTGAGTCTGATTGATTGGTATTACCTTCAAAGGTTAAAAAAAAATTATTCCAGTAAAAATCGAATAATTTGTATAATTATGAAGAATTGGTTTGTAATTTTCTTGTAGTTGCCGTGATCCGCGGGTCCTAGTTAATTTAACGACTTCGGAAGGTTTGGCGAAACAATAAAAACGGTTTCTGAGAATGCGTTTCGCCTCTTGCCGACCACTTTAACAATGCTCCTCTATTAAACCAAGGAAACCTACCACTGATCGACCACCAGCCGACCACCAGGTGACCACCACTCGACCCTAGTCTACCGCTAGTCCGATGTGCCTGATGTTTTTAATTCATTAATTCGTCATTACCGTAGGTACGTGTTGACTTATCGGAGATACACATTGAGTATTGCTAATTTAATAAGAATGTCTTCAAATTATTGGTAATGCATTTAAAATGGGATTGCGGGCCTTTAACGAATAAATAAACAGGTTTCCTGATGAACTTTTAGTAAAATACCAATGTAAATAAAAATACTAATATTTTCTCATTTCGTCATTATTTATTATCAAGGCAAATGCGTGTCCATGAATAAATGTTCCGATATATTATGAATGTACTAACATATTATTTGGAAACGTACTGCAATCCTGTTTTTAACTGGATTTTAATAAATCAGCAATACTCATGTTTCTCCGTGCATGTTCCGCCATCGTGATAATATACCTATACGAAATGTACTAAAAGTTTACCAGTAAACCTGTTAATTCATTCGTTAACGGTCTGCCATCCATTGTTGGATTTAGAAAATGTATTGTATTATTATTTTTATTTTTTTATCTAATATTTGTATGTTTTTTACAATAAATATACAATTATACATATTATACAGTGTTATCAAGGTAAATAATAATAGCTTTTCCTCACCATAAAGAGACGAGGCTCTTGTGTTTGGTGAGTGAATCCTAGCTCAATTATATGGAATCATGTAAGTAAGTAAATAATATATTTGCAAAACCAAAGGGATAAGTAAGAAATAGGGAAGATTTATCAATAATACAGTTTCAAGATTTGAAGGAAATAATAATAAGAGTAAGATATGGACTTTTATAGTAGTTTTAGGTAATTTTTTAATTTAATTTTGTTTTCTAGTCTAAGAATATTTCTAAGTCTTATAAATATATAAATACATTTTCTAATTCTTTTGACAAGTTCACAAATTTGTTTTTTCCATTTAAAATGTTGATCTATATATATACCAAGATATTTAATTTCAGAAGTTAGACTAAGTATAGAACATTCTTGATTGCAATTAATTCTGTTACACTTAAGTTGATGTATTATAATTTTTAATTTTGGTATAGATTTAAATTTGTTGATAGAGAATGGGATACATTTTGTTTTTTCAGTATTTAATGAGAGGAGGTTTTTATCGAACCAATTTTTCAGTATATTAATATCAGTATTTACTAAGTTATTAACATTATTCCAATCAGTACCTTCAATTATTATGACAGTGTCATCAGCATAAGATATTATTTTTCCATTTAATCTTTGATTGAATATGTCATTTACATAAATGATAAACAGTAACGGTCCCAGGACTGTACCTCGAGGTATGCCGAAGTGACTTGTTTTTTGTTGATTAAGTACATCGTTGATTTTTACGACTTGAGGGCGTTTGAAAATGTAGCTTTTTATCCATTCTATAGCTGTACCACTTAATCCAATGTTTCTTAATTTAATTATAAGTTTGTCGTGTGATATGCTATCAAAAGCTTTTTTAATGATTTATCTAATGAATTATGAACAAGACTAGTTAATTTTGCAATGGCATCCTGAGTGCTTCTACCTTCCATAAAACCGAACTGATTTTCATTAATTAATTTATTACATTTTACAAATTGGTTTATCCTTTTTTTAACTATCTTTTCAAAAATTTTTGCTATGTTCGAGATTACTGATATGGGTCGGTAATTGCTAACTTCTTCTGGGTTACCAGATTTAAATATTGGAGTAATGGTAGTTTGTTTGTAGATTGATGGAAACACTCCGCTTTGGAAACTTACATTTATTATGTGTTTTAACGGTTTAGAAATTTGATTTTTAATATTTTTTTAAATATTAACTGTTATTCCATCAAAACCCGGGGCAGAACCTCCTTGCATACCGTTTATAATTGATATTATTTCGTTCTCTGTGGTGACTTGGAATGTTGCTATATTATTGTCAGTATCAATACTACAGTCTGGAGATGTTATATTTGGGTCAGTATGAATGAGATTGGCAAGATGTTCCCCTACATTCGCAAAGAAGGTGTTAAATATGTTTGCAGCTTTTGAGGGATTTTCTTTACAACATGTTTTCATGTTGTCATGAAATATAGTAGCGATGTCGTTATTCTTGTTTTTTTTCTTGTCAATTATTTCATTTATAACTGTCCACACTCTTTTACTATCATTCTCAGCCTGATTCAACTTTTGTTTATAATACTTTTGTTTTGTGTTTTTTATAATATATGAAAGTTTGTTTTTATATGCTTTAAAATGATTTAGTAAATTTTTATTATTTGGTTGTTGAGTAGTTAATTTGTAAAGAGCTTGCTTATGTCGTACAGATACTACTAAACCATGAGTAATCCATGGTTTTATAGGTTTCAAGTTCGACACTTTGGATTTGGTTATTATATTATTATTTGTCGAGTCATTTATGCATTTAGATATTTGTTCTTCAAATATTTTACAACATATATTGACATCATTACATTGTAATAGCCCAGCTACACTACTCGCGAAGTTGATCGAAGTTGACCTAATACGATAGTGTGGGCACGAACTTCGCTTCGCTTCGGGCATCTTCGCTTCGCTTCGCCCGACTTCCGATTGTTGTCGGTAAATGCGCCCGAGTCAAAGGACTCGAAGTTCGAACACGAAGTGTCTGCCCACACTACTCGGTTCACTTCAGTTCGCTTCGAGACGTCGTGTTTGGTGGTTGTGCGTGCGCAGAGTCATAGTGACTATACGTAATAAAATATGGCTTCTACACTGTGGTCACAGGACCTAATTTTTTTGTTCCTAGAAACACTCCAATCCGAGGCGGTTATTTGGGACCCAATTGAAAGGGACCATAAAGATAACTAACTAACTAACTAACCTTGAATAAACTTGACGGCCGGCATAGTCCAGTGGTAACGCATTGGACTGCCATTCCGAAGGTCGCGGGTTCGAACCCGGCGTGCGCAAATAAATTTTATTTGATTGATTTGTGTTATTTCACAATTAATTAATTAAAATAAATAATATATAGTATATTTGCGGCACGTTCCAGGGTGGAAGATACTACCAGTATCGCCCTGGTGTAAGACCACCATTCAGAATTGAAACGTTGCTCCAAATGGCTTTAGCCGTGTTTAGTGACTAGATCTGAATAGCCAGGTACTTCCCCACCTTCCTCTTTCCCTTCCCCACTTACCTTCAGCCTCACAACATCCCCCAATTGGGGATGCCATAGTCTCACTGGCTCCAGACGGGAGCAGTTGGGACTCTTGTGAGGTATTCACTATAAAAAAAAACAAATAAATAACCATCACGCCGTTTCCCCGCAGGGGTAGGCAGAGAGGACGGACCGCCAAACAACTCGGTCTTGGCACACACTCCTTGCCTCATTCACATTCATACATCGTCTCATACATACTCTTCTATTATTCTGACTCTTGACATGGCCCGACTCGAGTATCTGATTCACTTGATCGTGCCATGTCTTCCTCGGGCGTCCCCGACTTCTGCTACCATTCACATTTGCATCATATATCCTCCTTACACTCCTATCTTCGCTCATTCGCTCTACATGCCCAAACCATCTAAGCGTCCCTTTCTTAATCTTACTCATTACGCTTACATCAGCCTTGCACTCTTTGCGGATCTCCACATTCCTCACACGATCAAACATGGTTTTACCACACATACGCCCTTGAGGTGATTTTTCACAAAAACGGCGCTTTACAAATTATCCAATTATTATTATTATTATTATACGCCTCAGGGATCTCATTTCAACAGCATTTAATCTACTTTCATCCTTTATATGCCACTTGAACGTCCATGTTGCCTAGTGCACGGACTCCGAGAGACTGAGCTACTCGCGAAGTTGCACGAGTGTGTGGGCACGCACTTCGGACTTCGGCTAACTTCGTCGAGGACTTCGTCGAAGCGCCGAAGCGAGTAGTGTAGCGGCCGCTTTATAACTTATTACAATTTTCTGATTCTAATTGGTGTTTTAATGTATCCATATTAAGTACTTTTTTTGAGTAATTATTTTGTTTAAATAATGGCAAAGTTGGATTGCTTAATTTATAGTTAAAAATACATGAATAATGATCAGTGATAGATGTATGAATGACAGCTGATTTTATATTTTGGATGTCAGGAATATTTGTAAAAATGTGATCTAAGCATGAGGGGCGTTGACCTTTAACATTTCTAGTATAAGAATTTATGCACGATAAATAATTGAGTTCTGTTAACATATTTAGATATGTGTCTTTATCTTTACTAGAATAGTCGTTTGCAATATTTAAATTCATATCTCCAACAATAATAGTATTTTTATTTCTAAAATTTAACAAAATATTTTTTAATTCATCTATAAATTGAGGTATTATCGATGTATGCATACGATAAATAGCAATAATGTTGTAATATTTATTTACGTCTTTAAATTCTATATTTAATATGTTAACATTACTAACATTAATTATTTCTTTAATATTGAGAACATTATACTGGTTAGAAATAAATAATCCGATACCTGAGTTTTTGTTTATTTTGTTTATTGTCGCATGGTATGTGTAGCCTGGAATAGTGTAATTGATTTCGCCTGCAGAGTGTGTCTCTGTTAAGACAATCAGGCCCGGGAAAAAATTTAATTCTTTTAATGTTATAACTAATTCATCCATGTTTCGTTCTAAACTTCTAATATTTATATGAAATAGGGTAAATCCTTTTTCAGTGCAAATTAAGTTAAAATCTTTCATAGATTGACATAAATTTTCTTCAATATACATTTTTTTATCTAATGCGTTACATAAAAAATCATTAATTTTTTAAGTTTTAGATTAGAGTTTAAAGAAATGAAATTTACCGTAGTATTCATAGTCGATGCGCTCTCTAGCTAGTTGAAGCATTTTTTGCCGATAGAGACATTTCATGCTATCAACTCTGTGTTCTGTAGAATAATTCATATTAAATCTTTTGTTTTGAACACAGCAATTGTTGCATGTTGGAGGTTGTTCTTTATTTTCACATTTAGACAGAATGTGCTCCTTTGTGCAATGAGGGCAAATGGGGGGCTGCGTCCTGGCGAGACATCTTTGCGCTGTGTGGCCGAACTTAAGGCAGTGGTAGCATTGAGTAAGCGGGTTACCGTCTTCCATGTATACTCTTTGGAATTTGATGTTTATTTTGTTTTTTTCTAGTAGCGTTTTTCTTAATTTACCGGTTGTTTCTATAATGTAGTTAGTGGTGTCGTTTTCTTTTCCTTCGTTGTATTTGTTTTTTAATTCCTTGATAAGCTTGATGTTGTTTTTGTCTTCCAGGGTTAATCCTTCATTTTGTTGTACAATCCCATCTATTATTTCCTCTTCAGTCAATTGGCATTGCAGTCTTTTCAAAATTAAACACGGTTTCTTTTTTTTAATTTCTTCGTCCAATATTTCTTTTCCAATTACCTTATTAATTTCTTCGGTTAACTTTTCTGCATCTTCTTTTTTTTGACATGAAATCAGTAATTTTTGCCCTCCGATTTTTTTTACTCCATTTACTCCAACTTTTATTTTAGTTAAATTAATGTTTTTTTGAATTTTTATTTTTATATCTTCGGCCTTCAAGGTGTTTTAGATGTAAGTATGATGGCGTGCTTCTGTTCTGGGATGTGTGCACCTGTATTCACGAAATTTTTATTGTCACCTAATACATTTGCATATGTCCTTTTGTTATTATTATGAATTTCTTCTAGTTTCTGTGCGTAGTGATGATTGTTTTTAATTAGAGATGTTCCGACTAGTCGGCGACTAGTCGGTAAAGCCGACTATCCGGCCACTATTGTAGTCGGCGATTAGTCGGCGACTAATCGGCAAAGAGCGCCGACTATCCGGCTTCTTACGTTGTATGTATTTCTCAATAATATGAATGCGGGGGAACTACATGAAATAACAACCTTGATTATATATATTTTCTTTTTTTAATCAGTCTTATACATTAAAAAATGTAAAGCAATCTTTCCTTTGGTAATCACTTTTTAAAATTTCTTGCTTGTAAAGAAAACATAATTATGACATTTATTGAACAAAATTAGTATCTATCCTAATTAACATAAAAAACAACATAATATCTTCTTATCTTCAATGAACATTTATAAGTATTTCTTATTATTAAAATAAAAAGTAGATTTTTTAAATTAAAAAACTCAGTTATATGTATTAAATCAAGATTGTATGTACAAGATGCACAGTAATATATGTATATATTATATTATATATATATCCAAAAATTCTAAACATGAACTGTTTGATAAAAACAAAAAAAACATATTTCTTATAACCATACCTACATAATCTAATCCAATCAAAGTCACAATTGTGACAACCAAAAATATCATAATCTCCTTATATTTTTTATAACTTACTTAAATTTTTTAATTAAGGGTAAATTATGATGTAAGAAGTCTAAAGCTTCTGCCTTTCTGGTAGCAATCGATTTCTTTTTGTTTCATATATGTTTCCGGCCTCTGTTTACAGCTTCTCACTGTAAACAGAACTTGCGGGACAGCAGAGGTACAGTTTGGCCATGCGCGACATTTCAGGGTACCTAGAACTATCCCCGAAACCGTAATCGGCTTAGCCGACTAGTCGGCCGACTAGTCGGTCTTATTACAACCGACTAGTCGGCTAGTCGGCGAAAGTCATAATCGGCACATCTCTATTTTTAATATTAGTTTCTTGTAATTCTATAATCTTTTTTTGTAGGTTTATTAGTTCATGTTGAATTTTTTCTTCCAGTGATATAATGTTCTGTTCCAGTGTTAATTTTATTTTTGAGTCCTTCACTGAAGTGATCTTGTTTATTAAATCTTTAATGTTTTTAATAATTTCTTGAGTTTCCATATTGGATGGAATGGAGCGCCCAGGTGGGCGAGTTATTAATGTAAACTATATTATTTGATTTACTTGTTACAAAATTACGCGACTGTACTCCTTCGATGCGGAGCGAGTATGTATAGTATTATATATTACGCTATGTATTATATCCAAATTAAATTCCAACTTCCCTCTAACCATCTCTTTACTTGGAATAGAAAATACAAAATAAAAACACTGAAAACGCGAGTTCAATTGTTTTCGGCAGAAGAAAAAAAAGGTTACAGAGGGATGGAACTGGCAGAGGAAGGATGGAAATAGACTGAATGCTGTACAAATTAGATCTCTGAGGTGTTCGTGTGGTAAAACCATGAATGATCCTGTGAGAAATGTTGAGATTAGCATAGATGCAAGTTTGATGTAAGCGTAATGAGTAAGGTTAAGAAAGGATCGATTAGATGATTTGCGCGTGTAGAGCGAATGGTCGAAGAAATGAGTGCAAGGAGAATAATATGTGAGGTGAATGTGAATTGTAGAAAAAAATCGGGGATGGCCGAGGAAGACAAGCCACAATCAAGTGAACCAAATACTTTACTAGGGCCATGTCAAGAGTCAAAATAACATAATGGTATGTACGAGACGATGTACGTATGTGAATGAAGCTAGGAGTTTGTGCCACGACCGATTAGTTTGACGTCAATCTTCTCTACACAACCCTACGGGGAAACGGCCTAATGGTTAGTTTTTTTTTCTCTTCTTTTATTTAGTTAATCCCTTTTAATGACTTTATATCACTTTTTAGAGATGTGTTGAATTGTCATTGTGTTTTAGCCATATTACTGTAATTACCTATTACTTTTTTCCAGAGTCCATGAATCGTGTAAATTATACTAACGCCTTTGGTGCAAATAATAAAAAAAAACTTGACGGCGAATAACCAATCCTACAGTAAGTTAGGTACCTGCCCTCAGTACCTACTCGGTACATTGCTTGCTAGGTAATAATAATAATAGACCCCTTTTAAAATTTACAATAATAAAGTTAGCGAGGTTCCGAACATTCCCGAGTGGCGCCCCCTGGAATGTTATTCCCGAGTCATTATTCCTGATTGACTTTTGGTGAAGTGGCGCGAAAACGACTCTGCGCTGATAAAAAATCCAAGGGGGAGTTGATGCAATCTTAGGGAACTACGAGTACCTACCGAAGTTAATAAGCATTTTTATATGTACCTACATTCCTACGACTAGCAGAAAGTCAATGAAAACGTTATAGACTTTCAAACTAAAAAAAATCTGTCCTATGTTTACAATGAATTTTGTATGTCCTGCAAAAATCTCGTGCGCAAATTAGAATCGCACGATATCTTTTTACAGAAAGCAATTTTACAATTTTTTTGGATAATGCAAACATTTTTAACACAAAATGTCGTTTCTGTCGCGTGCTACGATCCTTAATAATTTCCATTAAAAATTCAGTTAGATATCTGTACCTCAGAAGTCAAAGGTCGGTTGTCCACTTTTTTGTGAAAATGAGTTATGTATGACACCTTTTTAGTTTTTTTCAGTATCTACACAGAGATATAAAGACGGTTGTCTTACGACAATGTGAAACTAAGTTAGGTCAACATAAAAGTCTGGTATCCCCACAATCTTCAAAGAAAAAAATTACTATTTTCTCTCTCCTGAACAATTTCAAAAATGTCAACCGACCTTTGACTTCTGAGGTGCAGATATTATTTTCATAGATACGTGACGCGTCGATAAGTAGATACCTACCTTTGTACATAGATAAAACAAAATATATGCTGTTCTGTAGATATGGAATTGGTAGGTAGGTCTCTCTCTACCCACTGACAATATAACACCGTTAAAGCCGGGATCGAAAACTAGAAGGTACCTACTACCTACCTAATGTACAAATATGTAAATAGCCATATAATTTTATCCTATAGATTGGTAAGGGTTAAACGCGACGTTCGTTGTAGGTAATCTACGTTTTCATAGATGGTGTTAATTTCATTAGCTTATTAAAATACGCTTTTTGCAAGTTATGATTTACAATATTTTTTGTTTGCGCTCTTACGTACACAATATGAATAGGAATTAGTTTTGTACGTACGAGTATAAAAACTCAATTCTTTCAAGCGAGGCGTACAAATGCAATATTGGATTGAATCACCGATACAATATTGTATTTGTATGCCTTTCTTGAAGGAATTGAGTTTTTATACGGACAAAACTATTTATTCATATTCACATTGCGTATGTCCGGGCGCAAACAAATAATTCGTCTTAATTTTGTAAAGCACAACTTGCAAATAACGTATTTAAAAAATTAAATTTATTTAACTCGATCTATGAACACGTAGATTGTAATGAATGTCGCGTTTTACCTATTCTACAAATTAAACTTGAAAACAATAAATAAATAAATGAATACTGACTTAATAATAATAAAGTTCATGCTGAAAGTAAAGTTATTTAAATTATCAAGTTATTAACTAATTACAGTCTGACAAGGTTAAAATGTGGAAAACAATAGAGTGTGCTGCATTTAAATGATAGGATAAAGTTTTATAAATTAATAAATAAGTTAAAGAAATTTATTAATCAGAATGTAGGTAGGTACTAACCATGGACATAATAAATAATAACCATCGTTTTGGACTGTGTAAAATGGCAATGTTCCGGTATGGCTCGTTCTTGCGAAGAAACCGGAGGGGCGCTGCAATCTGCAATTATGTCAGAAACATTAGGCACAATGTATTGATTGTAACAGTTAATATAGAGATACCGGGAAACCAAATATGCGTTAGCATTCCACATTCAGCATTCCACAGTGTGTGCACTTTGTGGATGGCGGGTGGTAGGCATTATCTGCAGGGGGAGTTTAATAAAGTTGGATGTTGGTGCGCGACTAATCTAGAATCTATCGGTTGAATTATTACGTCAAGTGGAAAAACAAATCGATAAGGTGAACATGATTGTTATTTATGAATTGCGGGTACCTACCCTGGTGTATGGCAGTGAGGCATGAAACATGAAAAAGAAGGAGGAATGCTGTAAAAATGAGATCCCTGAGGCGTGCGTATGTAAACACGCACCGAGAAAAATGAGTATTGCTAGTGTTTAAAGAATCTCTTCAATTTATTGGATATCCGGTTAAAAACGGGATTGCAGGCCTTAACGAATGAACGAACAGGTTTCCTGTTAAACTTTTAGTAAATCACGGATATATTATCACGATATCGGAGCACGTGTTCATGAAAATCCGAAAGCTTTCACATTTCGTCATGATATATTATCATGACGAAATGCGAAAGTACGATTTTTGTACGAAGTTTTCACATTTCGTCATGATATATTATCATGACGAAATGCGAAAGTATTCGGATTTTCATGAACACGTGTTCCGTCATCATGATAATATTTTCGTAACTTACTAAAAAGTTAATCAGGAGACCTGTTAATTCATTCGATAAAGCCTGAAATTCCGTTTTCAACCGGATTGCCAACTACTTGAGAATTAATAAATTAGGAATTCTCAATTTTTCTCCGTGTGTGATTGTTTGAGAAATGTGGTGAATCTCAAAAAAATGCAAGGCTATGTAATCATAATGAGTATGTTAGGTGATTGAAAGGTTAGCTAATTTGGGAAATTTGGCATGAAGAGCGAATGAACGAAGAAAGGAGTTTATGAATATATTATTGTAATAAGAAATCAGCGTTACAAAATGCTTTGGTAGGCCCGGCTTTGTACTTCACCGCGGGATATATTTGATTGCGCCATTGTGTGTGCCCGGCATTGTTTTACAGAAGTCAAATTAGAATGAGAAAAAACAGATATATTGGATCACTAAGTAAGTCCTACTTAGGTACTTACAGACAATAACATTTGTTTCATGCAAGTAAAAAAGTGCAGTGTAAAATATAATTTTAGGTAGGTACCTACAAAAGATATAATAATTTTACGATATTATTATGGGATTATTGGAAATGAATGCGAGATGGGATACTCATTTTATTCAAATATTTGCGAAATAAAGATGGATAGCACCTGATGAAACCATCGTTTAGAATCAAAATGTTGCTTGAAATCGTTTTAGCTATGGAAATGACCAGATCAAAATAGCTAGGCACTTCCCAAACCAATGAAGACGGTTGGTTTCACAGAATTTGAAAAATTCATCAATTTTCAAAGTTTATTTTCAAATTTTGTGAAAGTTCTATTCAAGTTTTGTTATTATTTCAGTTCTGTGAAGCAACTGGCCAACTGGTCCATGATGACTAAATGACATAACTTGTACAGGACTTTCACAGAACTATTGATTCATATTCATATTGCGTATATACGGGCGCAAACAAATAATTTGTCTTAATAATGTAAAGCAATACCTTGCAAAAGCGTATTAAAACAAAATTAATTAATTAACGCCATCTGTGAACACGTAGAATACAACGAGCGTTGCGTTTAACCTTAACGCCAATAAAAATCTCACAAGTAATCAACAGTGTCATCTATGAAGTAATAGATATTTCGTAATTCAGAAATGGTTTGAGTCTTCGCTAAACAGCAGTAACATCTGTTTTACCATCAACTTGAAAGATGGTAAAACAGTTATCTTTATTGGTATAGAAGAAAACATTAAAGTGGTTTATTTTTGGTCAACACACGTAAACGTCAAAATTCTAACCAATAATAATTCTTGATTATTACACTGAGCTAAAGCTATTCTCTGTATTGATTTTAAAAATTGTGTTATAAAACCTTATTCGTATGTGTTGTTAATATTAATATATTTTAGTTTCACGGAAGTTAAACTGTATACGCGGTGTAAATCTGTTTCGAAAGAATGGCAGGCAAACAGTAAGCAGATTTCTAATTTCCTTTCCTTTTTGATCTATCCCTTTCAAGAAGTAACAAAGATTGCAGATATGGAAAACTTGTCAAATTTCGCTGCATGCAAAGGCTCTTTAAAAAAACAACACTCTAACACCTAAACTATTTAGGTCGGCGGTTTTAGTAAACACACAAAATAAGTTTTAGTTTGGATTATTTTAATAATTTGTGCGTATTTCCTAACCTTCAAACGTAACTTTGATTGAGAAAAATGGAACTTGAATGCATCTTTTACACTCTCCCACCACATAAATTGCCTTGTAGTAATTAAGTTGAAACCGAGTGCTGTTTATATTTGGTTTACGTATTAAACGTGCAGCGTAATTCGACAAGATAAATGCAGAAATATCCAGTGATTGCCACTATTCTCTGTTGTGAACTCCAGAGTTGTATGTTTCATTGATGGGATTTTCCAATTTCTCTTGCAACAAATGTTTTTTATTTCTAAATCTTTCACAGATACGGCCTGATTCTCCCAGACAAACAGGGCATCAGGAAGGCCCCTCCAATCTTCACGACAAAAAACGTTTTTGGTGAAGACAGTGACTCTGATGACAGTGCTAAACTCGCCCCCAAGAGAGCCATCGTTACTTCTGGAGATAAAATCAAAAGACAGGTTAGAAAACTTATTCATACATACTGATCTAAATTAAAGAATAACCGTATTTTGTTACAATGATTTCTAACATGTGTAAGTTGGTAAAAAAATGTTGACTTTTGACATTTTTGTAAATGCAGAATTTTCCATTCTATCACTAAAAGTGAGGGACATTTATTATTTGTTCTATTTAAATTAATAATTAACAATTAACCAATATTATATTAACACACTTCGGGCGGGAAAGGTAGTTCTACCCGTTTGGGCGATTGATGCTTAACGGCGGGAAGGGTAGTTCTACCTTTTGCGCCGGCCTCATTTCAATGGCAGAAAAGATGGAATTATTCTATGTTTCCATATGAATATTATGTACCAATCTGTTTGTGAAGGTCTCAACTATATGTACATAATTATCAAATCATAATGTAAATTTTCATTGATAGGTGTTTGAGGGAGAGGTGAACAAAGTGGAAGGGTTAATTACAGGATTTCCAGGAAGAACAGAGCGGTAAACTGGAAATATATCTAGAATAGGACTGAAAGATAGATTTATTTGATTATTCATTATGCTAGAGTTATTATTTAGGGATTTTCTGATTTCGAATGATTTTAAACTATCTAATTTTTTGCCTTTATTATTACGGTGAAGAATTTTAACCCCTGTGTCCTTATTAAAAGTATGATTGGTGGAAATAAGATGATTGGCAAACTCTGAAAAATTATTTTTATTTAAACATCTTAAATGTTCCGTGATTCTAATATTTATAGTTGTCTTGCTTGTGTAGAACGCTGGACAATTATTGCAACATAGTTGTTAAATGCCTGAGTTGTTTAAGTTATGATCTTTATCTTTATTATTTTTAATTAATTTTCCCAGGTTGTTATCAGTATAGAACGCGGGTTTAATGTGCGCGGGCAGTTTTTGTTCTACGTGAAAAAAAGTTGAAGTTTTGGGATTTACATGCTTTTATTGAATTTTTTACATCTGTTTGAAATTTATTAGTGGGGTCTCCTGTTAAAATAACTAAGTCGTCACTTTTTACAAAGTCTTCTATTTTACACTGGTAGTCAGTCCATTTTGTTAATTATAATCTGTGTTTCCTTTGTCCGCCCTGGTAAGCACTAAATCTTCAGCCAACGTTTTGCGAATTTTATTGGTACATAAAATTTCTGGATAGATGACTTTTAAATTTTAATATTTTAGCACTCTTGTACAGAAATGGTCTAAATAAATTCTATTCAAACTTTTCAGGCACTCCTAGTCCAAGAAAAAGCTTTGGAGGAAGATCCCACAGTCTACCAGTATGATGAGCTCTATGACGACATGGAGGACAAGAAGAAGCAGGCCAAAGTGGCGGTCAAGTCTGAAGAGAAGAAGCCCAAATATATTGAGAAATTGCTGGTGACAGCCGAGAAGAGAAAGAGAGAGAATGAGCGCAGAGTTGAGAGACAGGTGCAGAAGGAAAGGGAAGAGGAAGGGGATAAGTTTGCAGACAAGGAGGCTTTTGTTACTTCTTCATACAAGAAGAAACTGGAGGAGATGAAACAGGATGAAGAAAAAGAAGCCAGAGAGAATTACCTAGAAGAAATCGGCGATGTTACCAAACAATCAGACTTAGGTAAATAAATAAAGCCAGTTAATATTCTTTTCCTTGACATTTTAATTAAGGTGACGGACTCAAAACCTGGCAGAGCTCCAATAACAGGCAGGGCTCCAATAACTGGCGGGACATCAATAAAAGCGTTCTAATAGGCCTCCATATTACAATATTTTTCATAACACTGTCTTAATTTGTATAATAGACCTAGTGGCGCCATCCGCCCACGAGCTATGATAATCCAGCAGATTTTCTCAAAGAGTGGTTGTGCTTTTGTCAAATCTTCTCCAAATGTGGTCAGTGAGTGAATCTGGGAGTGAATTTAGCCATGCCAGTTATTGGTGTCATAAACAATATTTATATTTTCTTTGATAAAAATAACGTTATTTGTTGTATTTTATTATTTCACTAGCCTTCAGAAATAATAATAATTGGATAGCTTTATAGCACCGTTTTTGTGAAAAAATCACCATGTATTGTTTATTGTAAAGTTAACAATCGATGAAGTTTTTATTTTTCCAAGGTATTGGGTATTTTACCATACATGTTTTTTGCAGTATTTTGTGTTTTCCGTTATAGCTGCTTCCATACATGACCTCATTGTATTGATTTTTGAAAATGTTTTTTTTTGTATGTGCAGGTGGATTCTACAGACATCTTTACGAGCAAAAACTTAGACCGGAAAAGATGAGACCCGACCCTCATGCCATCACCAAACCTGACACCCAACTGGCAACCACACCGGCACCATTACTGGCTGGACCCTCCAAACTCAAGGAGGAAAAGGAAACCTCTTCTGAAGACAATGGCAAGGGATCCGAATCAGAAAATAATGAAGACACTCCAACTAACAAAGAAAAGAAAACTAAAGAAAAAAGAACTTACAGAAAAAGGAAACATTCAGAAAAAGAAAAAGTTGAATCTGATAGCGACGATGCAGAAGAAACAAGAAAGAATTTGGATGACATCAAAACAAATAAAAAGGCTAAAACACACATGCAATCAAATATTGATGCTGATTCAGATTTCTCTATTGATGATTCTAGTTCCAGCGAAAGTGAAGATGGAGACGGAGAAGGGAAAGAAAAAGAAGTAAAGAAATCTAAAAAGAAAGAAAAGAAATCAGCAGATATTCCAGAATCTGTTGTGAAAGAAGAAGCGGAAGACAAGGATACATTTAAGAAGCCGGATGAAGTGGGTAAAGAAAACGGAGATAAGAAGAAGGTTAAAGATAGCGAAGAGAAGAAAGCCAAGGTTGAAGAAGTTAAGGTGGTGAAAGAAGTGAAGCCTAAGATAGACATTTGGAAAAAGAGGACAGTGGGGAAGGTGCTAGATGAAGCTTTGCAGAGGTATTACCAGAGGAAATCTTCCAGAGGCCATTAAATTAATGTTGTAAAATAATATGTAATTAATAAATTAGTTTTACAAAATGAGGAGTTTCCACTGGATTATAATTTTGATTGATAAAAAGTAAAATATTTATTTTTTATTTATTTATTTTTGACATTGCCAATTTTGTGTTATTGAAAAAAACACAAAATCTATGACAGGAATCGTTTATGATTTTTTTTCACTTACAAAGACAAATGATAAATTATTAAACATAGGTTTCAAAACATTCACTAAAAAAATAATTTAATAATAATAATACATAATTCTAATTTATTTGGAATGATATCCTCGCTGTTCAGGCAAAAGTGACCAAGCCACGTGCACAAGCTTTGAGATATTTAAATTTGAATCTTAGACAAATAAGATGTATTTTAATGTTTATGTAACATAATATTTTAGCTTTCAAATTTGTAGTATCTCAAAAAATGTGTGTTGATTCGGTGACTTTTAACATTAAATAGCGACGACATAATAACTTCATTATTTACTGTAACATGAAGTTCAAATACTAAAGGCCACATTTGTGGCATCCAATTACAATACCGATATCGATTCTATTGGTGTCAATATTTGTATGGATTCATTAGATATGTAAGTTGTGGGCATCATCAGTTCCGGCCCCGACCCTCAAGGGCACTGTGTTGGGTATTATCAGCGCCTTGGTGCCTTGGCAAGTCGGCGCCCGGAGCGAACTGCTCCTATTACGCCTACAAAGCCGGCCCTAAGCATCATGCTTGTTTTACAAGCCAGGGTAAAAAATAAATAATTATTTATTCTATATGTAAAATCCAATATCATCAGTCTTGTCAGAATAGAAATCTTCTGCGTCGATGCATTTGAAAGGCACTCCCCTCCTTCTGGAGTCTGATGATCTCATTCCGCAGCTTCTCCTCCTCCCTGGCCGCCGCCCGAAGGTCCATGTCCATCTGCTTCTTCTCGCAGTTCTCCTTATCCTGCCTCTCGCGCTGCTTCAAGCCGATCTGAAGGGAGGCCATCTTGCTCAGCTCAGTCTGAGATTGCTGGAAACAGACATAACTGATATTTTAAATACAAATATTAACTGTGGAAACGCTTCCACTCCCATGTCCCTTTCATTTAGTTCAAAGGTGCAGTGATGACCACCAAACTATCCAGCTACATCGATTAAGTTCTCACTGCTTCATTTTTATTAATTTTATATGGATTCCGCTGAAGAGTTCCAAATCTGTCCAAAGTCAGTAGGACTACGGCATCCATAGTGAGGTTGTCTCCAAATTTTTATATTTAAGTGTATTATATTTAATCAGTGGAACAGTGGCTACCTATATTTAAGTCTTAAGGGCTAGAGCAATGGTAGCCTAAATTTAGGTAGATGGTTTTTGCCAATTTATTTAAAAAAAATGATCTTATTTTTATAAAACCTACAAATATGGGATAAATAATGAAATATAAGTGGATTTATTGGCTTTAAACCACAGTAAGCAGTTTATATGTTTCAGTATTAATATTCGGATGTATTATTTTTTTGAATAGGCGCGGGAGGATCCAAAACTTGACACCCGGAAATCTCCATCGCTCATTTTTTTTTGTAAATATGCTATTGTTCAAGTGGTTAATGATGACAGTAAAATAAGTTTTTCGATGACTCCAAAAATGTCAAAGAGGTTTCAAAGTGAACCTGGGTGAAGTCACAATACTTGATTGTATTCAGTACAATTCTAATTGGATCAGTTTCATAAGTTTCCAGCATATTTATCTATTTTGTTTGGTGCGGAATCAATACACCAGTAGCATACTCCAGCTTGCTTCTAGTTATTCAATATTAGTAGTGTAAATTGTACCTCTTTCAATTTCTCAGCCTGCTCCATCTCAGCGCTGGCCTTTTCTATATCCGCCAGCATCAGCTCCCTCTCCGCAATGTTCTCCCTCTGTCTCCTCCTGTTGTCCTCCAACTTGGCGCGCACCTGCGAGTCCAGGGTGGACACCACATCGTTCAGCAGGGACTGTCTGGCCAGGTGTTCTTCTTGCCATTTCTGTCATGGAAAACAGAACGATCATTATTACAAAACATTCAATAAAGCTGTTGAGTTCTGAACACCAATCATTTTTTTTAGTGTCGATATCCTGTTTTGATGGGAAAAAGACTCAGACACCTGGGAGTATTATGAAATCAGACAATCATCCAATGACAACTCTGGTGAACTTCATTAAAGGGTTAAACTGGGTTATTGTTAAAGAGTAAGGTGAAACATGGGAGATAGCATAATGGGCCCATTGCCATTGGGAGTCCATTGGGCAGTGGCGGTTTTGGTGACCAATACTCCATAATATTTGCCCTTACAAATAAACAGCGCACCAAGACACCATAGTAAATAAAATATCCACCAATAGGCACATGGTGCAAAGCTTCATATATGCGGATCCTGGAACGCACATATGAAATGAAAAAAACCTATGGGATATTTCTTATAACATAAATATGGTTTCGAAAAGTGCCGGAACGTGTGTCAGAGCCAAAATTCGCTATTGCATGTTTTTTTCTGTTTCATTGTGTAAATGCTATTGATTTTGATCAAGTATATATATTTATTTATTAGTATATATATATTTAATAAAAATATATCATGTTGCAATGTCAAGTGTTTGAAGGCGGTCATTCTTTAAAACCTCTGCCGATTCTGGCTGAAGTTGCAATAATTCATTATTTACAAATATGTAGGTAATATAAAATAAATGGTTAAAAAAGTAACCTTTTCCTGCTTAGAGAAGATAGCTCTTGCCTCCCCGTCCATCATGTTATCCAGGTGCCTCTGTCGGCTCTTCTCTAGCTCTCTCTGCCTCTCCAGACTTTCCACCGCTCCCTCTAGCGCCATCTTCCACTCCGTCCTGTTTGACTCCTGTCTCTCTGCATCCTGGTGATAAAAAAATATTGTACATATAAGAAAGAAAGGAATACGAAAAAAATGTTATACAGAAAAAAATATTTATCAAAAAGAATGTATGTGCACTATCTCGCAGTCGAAAGATTAATCAGTTAGAAACAGGTTAATCAGTTATATGAATTTATTTTTAATGATAAACTAATGTTTACAAGGTTTTTATACTTAGCACAGAGGAAAACAAATTATTATAAACAATAATTATTAGCCTGAAACACATGCCGAAAGAAAAAAATACATGCTGTCGACGGGAATTGAACCTTGCTTCGTGCGATCTTTTGACAGCGATAAAATGTGCTTCCTTTTAGCTAAAAATTTTGGTGTGGGGTATTTTCAGATCCATACACAACATCTAGGAAATTTGATATTCAATGGTCGATGGATGTAGGACAAGTATGCACGCCGAGTCAATAGCCTTAAAGATCTTGGTACCATCTTTGATCCCAAACTAACATTCTCGGACCACATATCACTTATCATCAGAACACACAAACAGTTTGACCCAGATGCAATGATAGCCATATTTGATGGCGTTATAAGAAGTAAGCTGGAAAAACTAAACTAAATATATAAATATGATGAAACAAATCCAGAAAAAATCTTCAGATACATCTATATGCGGACACAAGGAAATTATCCGAGGTTCATGTACTAAATAGACTTACTTGAGGCATCAAATAGATTTAGCCCAGAAACCAGACGGTATGCAAATCTTGCAATAAATACTTAGTTTTAATATAATTTATAACTCTATTGACAGCCCATTCCACTTAGAATGCTATGGCTTATACTTGCCCAAAAACTCCAGCCCCAGTCATCGACACAACTTGTTCAAGATACTACACGACAGAAAAGATGTTCTAGCACAGAATAGCATAACACGAGGAATGGTGCTGTTGAATGAAATTTCTGAAACAGTTGATGTATTAATTTCTCTTTATAGCCTTAACCACTCAGAACATTAGAACGTCAAAAGACGTAAATATGATAATAGCGGTCAAGACATTAGAACGTCTTTTCACGTAAACGCGCGAGATTTTACAAAAATCGATATATTTCCATCAGAGGCGGTTCCTTGGTACGTGCATTTGTGCATTGCACTGCTTGTCTTCAATCTCTACATAACAAATTACAACGACATCTGTGCCCCAGTGATCGATGTAAGAAATTCGTAATTCCCGTCAGGTCATTATTTGAGCTATCTTCTAGTAAAAAAATCCCGCGCAAAAGCAAGCGGTCGTGCATACCCCGATATGCACAGAACCAACTTTTACCATACTACTAAAACAGCATCGGGCGGTATCGAGACAGCCCGAAGTAGCCGAAACGGTGACATGAGCGAGAGAGATTACACTCTTAACGTCAAATTACGTGTTAGAGCAGTGCAGATACATAACCCATCCGTGCATTATCGAAGTGCTTTGACGGCAAGTGAATTTTGCATCACTTTGATCATGCGTAATCCAATGCGTTTGGAATGGATTCGCTTAGAAATACTAATGTTCAATGTTAACGCAACAACATTAACACATTGGAACTCGTTCGCGGTGAAATCAAACGGTTTCGCTATATTTTCAACGATGAATTGAGTGTCCTTTACTTTCAAGATAATTTTGTATTATTTAATCAGTTATTTTACAAATATAACTTAGAAGATAGAATGAATTGCAGTAGGTGTTCCCATTCATTAATTTGCTCCACCTAAATTACAGACTAGGTACATTTTAAAAGTGAAATGCACTGCTGGTAATTACAGTCACGGGCCGCGTCTGATTTCCATCACTAGTATACGGATTGCCATGATTTAAAAAACAGAGTATCCATAATGAATAACGCTACGCGTCTGTATTCAACAATATCTATGGAATGTAGAACTGCATTATCTAAGCCGATTGAATCTGTCATCTTGTTCGTTCATAATTTATTGCGTTTCTAAATAATTTATTAAAAATATTTTAGTTTGGACGGTTAATATTTTGAGGTGACTAATAGTTTTTAATTTTATTTCTTCAATATATAAAGTGTTATTTCCTACATACATTTTTCACGGCTTTGAAATAATGGTTATCGATTCTTACATATTTTTGACGTTTTCATAAAATATATATTTAGAAACGCAAATATTTACTTATAACAACACAATGCAATAGTGGATTTCATAATCTTTCCAAAACATTTTTTAGAATGAGGCTACGTTTCCCAAGACGTGAGTTATGATGCTTTTAGCAAAACTCGTAAATAACACAAAAATTATCACGTTTTGACAGTTCTGAAAGGAACACATAGTATATAAATGTCTTTGTCTGAGAGGTTAAGAGTTTTTTGTATAATTATCATCCCAGATGTTAAGAGTGTCAGAATGAGACGATTGTACTGTAATCGGATGAATAATACTGTAATAATGAATAAAGAAGAATGTTAAAATATTATAATAAAAGATACCTTACTTTACAACTACAGGTAGGTTTTCATACCATGTATGTCAACTAAAAGTTTCAGTTGTTCTCGTTATACTGTCCTGATAAAGTTTAGGAACAACTGAAACTAGTTGACATACTCAGTCTTACCCATAAAGATTCCCTAATACGCCGCTGCAGCGCTGGTATAGCTATACGGTGAGAAGGGCCATATTATACTTTTCGGGTTAAAATATTTAGTCAAAATAATATTTATGCAAGATTTATTTAGACTGGCACCACTTTCTTCCAATCCTCAAAAACACAGTCATTTAATTGTCTTGCAATGCAGCTTATCTAAATACAAACAAAAAGTTTATTTTTATAAGCTATGATTAATAGAGATTAAAGAATAATCACTTGGATCATGTAAAACCAAATTAGATATTGTGTTCAATAGGTTCATGACTAAGAAAATATGATTTTCTTATTGGTTTAATCAGTATAATGTACTGATTTGCATATCTCTCAGCTTATCTTCATTCGCTTTGCACAATGGAAATTTAGCAATAAAACTGAATGACAAATAAATAGAAAGGTTGCAACATGAAATGGATTTAAATCAACACTTTATCCAGTTGTTTGACTCTAAATAACCTGGAGAAGTACATCAACACTTTACCTAGTTGTTTGACTCTAAACAACCTGGGGAAGTACATCAACACTTTACCCAGTTGTTTGACTCTAAACAACCTGGGGAAGTACATCAACACTTTTCCTAGTTGTTTGACTCTAAATAACCTGGAGAAGTACATCAACACTTTACCTAGTTGTTTGACTCTAAACAACCTGGGGAAGTACATCAACACTTTACCTAGTTGTTTGACTCTAAACAACCTGGGGGAGTACATCAACACTTTACCTAGTTGTTTGACTCTAAATAACCTGGAGAAGTACATCAACACTTTACCTAGTTGTTTGACTCTAAACAACCTGGGGAAGTACATCAACACTTTACCTAGTTGTTTGACTCTAAACAACCTGGGGAAGTACATCAACACTTTACCTAGTTGTTTGACTCTAAACAACCTGGGGAAGTACATCAACACTTTACCTAGTTGTTTGACTCTAAACAACCTGGGGGAGTACATCAACACTTTACCTAGTTGTTTGACTCTAAATAACCTGGAGAAGTACATCAACACTTTACCTAGTTGTTTGACTCTAAACAACCTGGGGAAGTACATCAACACTTTACCTAGTTGTTTGACTCTAAACAACCTGGGGAAGTACATCAACACTTTACCTAGTTGTTTGACTCTAAACAACCTGGGGAAGTACATCAACACTTTACCTAGTTGTTTGACTCTAAATAACCTGGAGAAGTACATCAACACTTTACCTAGTTGTTTGACTCAACCTGGGGAAGTACATCAACAGTTTACCTAGTTGTTTGACTCAACCTGGGGAAGTACATCAACACTTTACCTAGTTGTTTGACTCTAAATAACCTGGGGAAGTACATCAACACTTTACCTAGTTGTTTAACTCAACCTGGGGAAGTACATCAACAGTTTACCTAGTTGTTTTGACTCTAAATAACCTGGAGAAGTACATCAACACTTTACCTAGTTGTTTGACTCTAAATAACCTGGAGAAGTACATCAACACTTTACCTAGTTGTTTGACTCTAAACAACCTGGGGGAGTACATCAACACTTTACCTAATTGTTTGACTCTAAACAACCTGGGGAAGTACATCAACACTTTACCTAGTTGTTTGACTCTAAATAACCTGGAGAAGTACATCAACACTTTACCTAATTGTTTGACTCTAAACAACCTGGGGAAGTACATCAACACTTTACCTAATTGTTTGACTCTAAACAACCTGGGGAAGTACATCAACACTTTACCTAGTTGTTTGACTCTAAATAACCTGGAGAAGTACATCAACACTTTACCTAATTGTTTGACTCTAAACAACCTGGGGAAGTACATCAACACTTTACCTAATTGTTTGACTCTAAACAACCTGGGGGAGTAATGCTGCATGACATTATTTTTTAACATATTTTGCGTTTGATAGATACCATGTCTTTACGAAGTGCAGACTTTGGAGCGCAGACGACAGGTGGGGAAGCCGTCCTGGATATACCAGTATTTTAATTTTTTTTTTTTTATTGAATATACAAACACATTACAATAATTTACAAATGTAGATATTTCGAGGCTGATTGCGAAAAAATTAAAAAATTTTAACAAAAAATTGCCCAACTCAATTGAGAAATTATTTCTCGTGTTTGAGTTGGGGAGTGTTGTGAGTCATTATGGTTTATAGGTTGTAAAATTTTACTAGTTGATGTAGCTAAAAATTAACAAATAGCTATAAAACTAGATGATAAATTTGATAACACTATATAATTAAGAAAATAAGAAATTTAATTACAAACTAAAGAATATAACTTAAATAATATAATAGTTATTAAACTTAGAAAAAATAAGATATAAAAATAAAAATGTACTTATTAGGTACGAAATAATAGAAGGTAGGGACAGTACCGGTTGTAAATTGTTCAAAGACCGAGCTGGCAATCTTGTATGAAATGGGTACTTAATAAAATGCAACAACAATAAACGCATATTAGGAAGCGCATAATATATCTTTAGAGGATATGTATTTTTTTTTTATATATTTAATTTTGTTTATATATATTTTTTTTATTAATCATAATCAATTTTCCTAAATTCATAACGTGAATTTAGGAAAATTTAATCAATAAAAATTACAAATGAGTTCATATAAACAATTATGTATTTGAAAAATGTATCCAATGAAATTAAAACTTGTGATTACCGTTGGGTTTATCTAAAAGTTGTTAATAGATCTGATGATGCTGTGAAAAACTAGTCAATGATCCCTTACACCGATGCGCAGGCGGGAAACACGCCGAAAGCGCACCTAACATTTTTACACGGTTGACATTTGCCATACACAATCTAATTTTTTTTATTTTCAAAATATTTAGAATTTGTGGTGATTGCTTAAGAAACTTATCAAACATTCTAATTTCGGTTGTCTATCTGAAATTGTAACTCTGGTTCAATGAACTCGGAAGTGTGATTTTCAAAATTGGAACTGATTGTGTCAAGAAATCAGACAAGCGATAAAATACCTACCTATAAAATAATATTTTAAAAGAAATTTAATTCAATTGCTATTTTCTAAAACAGAACCGATGAGTCAAGAATTTGAAAAGCGATAAAGTACCTGCATACAAAAATTATATTTTAACAGAAAATTAATTTAATTGCCATTTGGAAATGATAGGTCAAAAATTCAAACTATCCCATGATTTTTAAGTGTCTGCACTAGTCTTAATCACCACATAAAAATTGTGAAATTTTAACAGATGCGGTATTTTTACACAGCAAAGATGTAAAAAAAGTGAATATTTCTGTAATTGAATTTTTTTAAATGTTTTTCACTCTCATGGTTAGTTTTTTTTTTTTTTTTTTTTTATTTGAAAATTTTTCGATACATATATATACAGGTACATACATAATAACAAAAAATAAAAGAGAGTAACAAAAAAAATCCCACAAAGGCGAGGCCTGTGCGTGGGCATTATTATTTGTATGTGGATATTTAAAACAGTGGTTTAAATAAAAATAAAATATTGTACATGGTGATTGATTTTACCGTAATTTCAGTTACTTTTTACTAAAATTCCAAAAATATTTAAGTGCTCAATGAATATTAATTGGTACAACAAGTATTAATTGATACAACAAACACATAGCAGACTTTATTATATATCTACTCTTAAAGCTAATTAGTTGTAAGTATAATTAATGGCTTTGTTAATAACTTATAAGAAAAAAATATCTATTTTGGCTGTTTTGAGCCAAGTTTTGATATATTTTTTATATGAATGAAGATTTTGACGAGTGGTCTCTTTAAGGGTTGAACATACTGAATTATAGATTTTTGGAGCAATAAAACTAATGTGTCTCTGGGCCTGTCTAGTTTTACAGTGGGGTACAACATACTCACAGGCGCCACATCTTCGACTGGAACGATTAGAGTTTTTAATAAAATTGTTTGGGTGCTTGTAGATAAATTTAAGACATTGAAAACTATAGGTTTGTCTAAGGTCCAAAATATCGGTTTCCCTAAACAATTGTTTGGAGGGATAAGATTTACTTTTCTGGTACATAATCTTAATTATTGATTTTTGGGCAATTTCTAATGGTTTGAGATGATTATTGTAACTTCCTCCCCAACCAATTATTCCATAGGAAATAGATGAATGAACTAGTGCATCATAAACTAATTTTATGGTTTTTATATTAACTATATTACACATTCTTTTAAAAATATAATTTAAATATCTCAGTTTGTTAACAGTTTTTTCTATATGGCTGGTCCATTTTAGTTGAGAATCTATGGTTACACCTAAGTACTTAATATTTTTTCCTGATTTCATCTCTTTACAGTTTGAGCATGCGGTAGGGTTACAATTTACATTATGAAATGTTTGCACTACATGTTTGAATTGTGTTCAAAGGTTCGGCTATGGATTGATTTTCCGGCATCTGTGTTTTTTCTCTCCTACAACTTAGATCTTTTACGGGAAGACCCCTCTTCCTTTTCTCAAGTAGACCCTCCACACAACATCCTCAAAGATGGCATAAATCAGAATTCGGTAAAATTATTCATAATGTGTATAAAACAGTTGTTCACCTTTTGAATGGCGGTAGCAATTGCCGCCATCTCCTTGAGATCTGCCTCCACATCCCTCTCCGCCTCTGCGGCCCTCTCCTTGAGGCGGCGCGCCTGCATCTGCATGTTGCTCAGAGTGATGGTTCTGGCCGCTGCCCGCTGCGCCGCCCCCTGCCGCCGGGCCTCACCAGCCGCCTGCAGGATACGCAGCAGCTCACTCTCCGCCTCCTCGTGCTGCTTCAGAAGCTGAGCGGCCCGCTCTGATTGGCGGAGATCGGAAATCTGACGACAGAGCTGCTCTTGGAGATCCTGAAAGAATTGTTACGATCATTATCATCGCTATACATATCCCAGGGTGGAATTTGACCTCCTACACAAAAGCTCTACACTGACTGGTGTGCCTCGCCTTTTGTCTCCAGTTCTCAGTCCTTCCCGTCCTGCTCCAATCTTCTTCCACACTACCCTCCTCTTTCTAGATCTGCCTCTGGATCGCTTCCACTGGGGTACCCACTTGCTCATCATATTTGTTGTGCTGTCATCTGGCATCCTTTCCACAAGTTCAGCCCATCGTAGTCTTTGAGACCTACAGAATCTAACAAAACTATTGTCTCTTCACACTGATATGAGCGAAAGGAAAACGCAATTTCAGACTTGAATACTCAATCATAAACCATATTTTATTTATTATTTTAGAAAATTGATATTACTAGAATTTTAATAATAACAAAAACAAGTAGTCATGCTGTGCTGTCACAAGGCATCTTGTCTGCAGTTTCTACCAATTTTCTTTAATTTAATAAACATAACAAATAATTTTTTTGTTGGTTAATTAAATTTAATTTGACGACAATGTCTGTCCGTAATGCACTGGCCTCCTCTTCTGATTGTAGTTGCATCCTTTATCATGTTTCCACTATTCCCCCCCTGGATTAGCATTTGGGTAATTTTGTAGATATTTCAAATTCACTTGGGCGAGTGCATTTTTATGAATTTTTGGATTCCACCGAGAATCAGATATATTTTATGTAATTCAAATAAGGAATTATGTAATATATCTACCGTGTGGGAGGCACAGTATGCAACATAATGTGCTCTTTCTAATACCACGGCTTTAGATTTACTTACATTCATCATTAACCCTCGTAAAATGCTAATATGACACTATTTTTGTAATAACTTACTCGTTTTATTTTTTTTTGTAAATTGTAATGCCTTACCCAGATAATGTGTTTAAATATTTATAAAAATATATATATATTTAATATTCAGAGAAAGGTTTTTTTCTTTATAATGTTATTTTAAAATATAGTATAATTTATTTATTTATTGGTAAAGGTAAGAGACAAACAGCTTATACATAAATGTATGCAAAAATAATGAGGAAATACGAAAATATTTTCGGGTTTTATTATATTTTTCAGGTAAATAAGCATTCCTCAAAAATAAGTTGTATAAAGCTTTCCTGTAAATAAATACAGTACTATGATTTTTGAATATCGGTATTATGACATTTGTCACGAAATTATGCGACGCGCCATTTTAAATTGCGAAATGGCAAGCTAGAATAATACTAAGATACACTATTTTTATGCCAAGCGATTAAAATATATTTTTGTATGCAGGAGCATATTTTAAGGTTCAAAATACCATAAAATTGAGGAAAGTGCGGTGAAATCCGCAGTGAATTCGCTTGCCCACGACGGGTACTAATGTCGGAAATTCTTCTAGTCACACAAGAGGTTAACTATGAAAATAACTCAACATTATAAGTTAAGTTTAGAGAATCCACCTTCATTCTTTGGTCCTTCAGGATGACAGCCTCCTTTTCCCTCTCCATTTGTCTCCTAAGGCACCTGTCCCTCTCTTGCAGTATTTTAGCAGACTCCTCCTCTTCTTGAATTCGAGACTTCTCCTTGTCTATTATTTGCTCCATCCTAAAACAGATTACAAAACCACATTACGATAAAGTTTGTCCAAATAAAAAGCAATATTTATTTCTTCATGTTCTCCATAAAACGGTTATACACCAATATATCAGGAAGAATATTATAAGTTTGAGGTAAATGTAAGTGTAAAAGATTCGCGGGGACAGTTTTACTATTTTAAAATATGGTAAAGACAATGAAGGACCTTGAAAATCTTCTTCCATTCTAGAGTCAGAATTGAGAATAAAATGATTTAATATTGTTTTGAGTGTAATAATGCAGATTTTTAAGTTTGAATTTAAAAAAGTACTCCACTCCCTCGCATTTACTTATAAACATAAATTTTGTAATGTGAAATAAAAAAATATTTCCTCTATTTCCAGCTGCCCGTACAAATGAAACCATGGCATCCCCTAATGGGCTACGTTGTGAGGCTGAAGATCATGGAGAGAGGATGGAGATGGGAAGAGGAAGGTGGGGAAGTATAAATATTTTCAAATCTGCCACCAAACTCGGCCAGAGTCATTTCAACCAACTTTTCTATCCTAAAGGGTGGTCTTCACCAGGGCGATGCAGAGAGTATTTTTTAAAAATATGAATAACGCACAAGAGCCAGTGAGACTATAGTATCCCTAATTGGGGTATGTAGTGTGGCTGAAGGTAGTGAGGAAGGGGTGGAGAAGGGCAACAGGAAGATTGGTAAGAACCTGGCTATCCAGATCTAGCCACAAAAAAGAAACAAATCAATTTCAGGCAACGTTTCGATTGTGAATGGTGGCCTTTGGCCGGACAAGAGTTAGAGCGTCTACCACTCTTGCAAGTGTTGACATATTGTATCTGGTTACCATGCGGACTTGAGTGCGCCGTGCCTCTGTTTCCTCTCGTACTCCCGGATGACTGGCTGGGTGGTCCTCCACTGGTGATATAGCATGATCTCCGCCTCCTGCTTCCTGCGCTCGTCCTCCTTGGCTTTGAAGCCCAGATTCACCTCTCTTAAGGTTGACGTTGGAACAGAGTCCATGAATGTACTAAAGAAAAAAATAATAATAATTTGATTAGATTAGATTGAGATAAGATTTGCCGGCCTCTGTTTTTCATCACTCCTACAATATCAGTCTCTTCAAGACTAATGTTTATTCCTTTCTTTCCTCAAAAAAATACACTCCATTCCCAACAATGACATAGGCCCTGAGGGAAATTATTTTCCTCACAGTGCTGAGTTATTTAAAAAAAAAAAAACAATATTTGACATTTGAACGTTCTCCTTTATATGTCATTCCACACCCCGTTTGAGCTATTGCATAAATGGCAAGCATAATGGTCATTCTGAGAGGGAGTACCCACATGGATTGATTGGGAACTAGTAGATATACATAAAGAATAATTAATTTGTTTTTTATCAAATGAAAGAGAAATGCAGGTTTGCAAATTTAGGTATTCTACGAGAATACAAATAGCTTACGATCGTTTGTGAAGTTTCGCCTGAATTCTGTAAAGTTTCAGTTCTTCTTTCTGTTGGAGATCTTCATGGAAAAACATCATGGCCAACTTGTTACGTCGCTCCTCCAGATTCCTGAAACGTGGATCAAGTCTCAAATATTAAGGTTTAAAGTTTACAGTTCAAGCTTTGTCTCAAAGATCAAGGTTCAAAGTTCACAATGTAAGTTTTAAAGCTCAAGGTTCAAATTAAACAGATCAAGGCTTAAAGTTCAAGGTTCAACGTTTAGGATTCAAAGTTTAAAGTTCATGGTTAAAGGTTTGAACCTTTCATAGTTCGTGTTTCAAAGATCAAGGTTTTAAGTTCGTGGTTTAAGGTTCATAGTACAAGTTTCAAAGATCAAGGTTTGTTGTTCAGGGTCCAAAGTTGATAGTTCAAAGGTTCATGTTTCAAAGATCAAGTTTCAGGGTTTAAAATTCATGGTTCAAGGTTAAGATTCAGTTTATGTGTAGTTCATGGTTAAAGGTTTGAACCTTTCATAGTTCGTATTTTAAAGATCAGGGTTTAAAGTTCATGGTTTAAGGTTCGTACTACAAGTTTCAAAGATCAAGGTTTGATGTTCAGGGTCCAAAGTTGATAGTTCAAAGGTTCATGTTTCAAAGATCAAGTTTAAAGGTTTAAAATTCATGGTTCAAGGTTCAGATTCAATTTATGTGTATCCGGCTTCGTTAAATATAATTATAAAGCTGAAAATGTATATGTTTGTATTGAAGCATAGAATAAAAAAGAATAAGTGCTTTCCTCATAAATTTGAATGGAAACAAATGTGGCACTGACTTAGTACCTTTTAGTTCTGACCTTGTGCACCTCGACACAACTGACGGGAGAGCATGTAGCGAAAAGCCTTGTAAATAATTGTATTTATTGAAATAATAAGTGATTTTTGATTACATACGAATGGAAAGACATTTTTGCTGTAGAATGGTTTGTACACCTCTCAAAAGCACGGGAAGGCATATTTTTCACAAAAAAGAGACAGCTTGTCTGACCAACGAACTTATGTGCGATACTAAAGACAGTAAACCTCAATTATGTCCACTGGACCTAGTTCGGTGCAATCACGCGCGTTGTCTCATTAATCTATCATCTCTTTTAATTCATCTAAGTAAAATAAATAAATATTTAACACACTTCCGTGGATTTATCTCTTCAATGCTACGGCCCTATAAACCACAAGGACATAATGTGATGTACTTATATACAATTTTCCTTACTTTTCTTTCTCCTTCTTCCTGTCCAGCTCCCTGGCGTCCCTGCCCGCCTGCTCGTAGTATCTGCAGTCATTCCACCGCTCCGGCAGGCCCACATTGGCGGCGGGGCGGTGACGCGCCCAGTAGGCGGTCAGGCGGTCGCGGGCGGCCGTCGCGGCCTCCTCGGCCGCCCGGCGTCGCGACGCCGCGCGCTCGGCGGCTAGACCCGCTCTCTGCGTCTGCATTGCCTAATGCCCACTGGAAACAAACAAAAATAAATATAAATCATCTTTAGTGTAACTTTGAGTAAGGCCGGGAATACATGTCCGATTTTGTTTTCAGATTGACTGATCAGACTATCGGATCGGATGAACCAAATACACGTCCGATTTCTTATGGTCTCAATCATTTCCGAACTGTCTAGCGAAAAACTACAATCACCACAAAATATAATCTAAGGTGCAATTTATTTAGACTTCCTCCCAGTCCTTTATTTTTTTAATGTTTTATAATTTTTAAAAGGTAACAATTTTGGTGATTTTCGCGACTACCATACTAGGCTCATGCCCGCAGTCGTACATGATTCATGTAAGATATATTTACAATAATAAAACATGAGGGAAAAGTAAATTGTTACAATTAAATAACAAAAAATGCATATTATTATAGAAACCATATTGGAAAAAAATTAAGATAAAACTTATTGATAAGAAGATATTTTAAAGAAAATAGAAATAAAAATATTAAAAGTAAGATTAAAATACATGCAAAATTATACAGATTTTCTTTTTCTTTAAAACAGGTTAATCTTGGTACGTACTTCTTTAGAAATGTACCTATTTACGGTCACATTGTCACATTTAAATTTAGCGATATAAAAAAAATATATAGAGTTAAAAACTTGTTTTTTAAACAGAGGAACTCATGTAATCTTTAAAGAAGACTCGTCCACTTTCAAATAGCCAATGTTGAACACGGATAGTAAATAGGGATGTAGAATTAATTGAATTTTCATCGGTGATTAAGGCATTGTCATTTAAGGGGCGATGAACCAGAATTGTCGTTGAGCGAATGTGGTTCTAATTTTAGGTAGCACACATCCCAGGTTTGATGAAAAGCGGGTGTGTGTTGATGTTGTGGAAACAACAGCAAGTTACTTTTCCATATGTAGCACAAGCTCGTCTTAGTAAATAACTGGCAAATACCTAATTTTATTTCCCTATCATGGTACTCCTTATTTACGTTATATAGACATTGATGCTTAATTATTGTTATCAAGTTTAATGTGTAGAACCATTTTAGTTTGAAGTTTTTTTAATAACGAAACCGCACAAGAGTCCCAACTGCTATCAACCGTCTGGAGCCAGTGAGACTATGGCATCCCCAATTGGGTCATGTCAGGAGATTGAAGGTAGTGGGGACGGGAAGGAGATGAGGAGTATTTTTAGCCTCTCATACCTGATTTAAATATACCTGCCTAGCATTTTTGTATTGCTTATAATACATCCTAATCACAATTTTCTTATTGTATTTACATTATTCGAAATCTGTCTCACGCCGAGGGATGAATCACATTTAGGATGATAAATTCATATTAAATCCTTGTACTGTTGTACCGCCGAATATAAAATTTGTTTTTCCTCTCCTAAACACACTCATTACAGAACATAAATACATGTTATTAAAATAAATACCGGAATTAATAATGGAATTTCTAAATACATGTGCGTGAGAACTGTATCTACGTTTCTCTAATATACAATAAACAGTGATAATCTCAAGTGACTCCCAGGTAAGTATAGTCCTGTATATTATCTGCCTGTATAAAATATAAATAAAAAATAATATATGTACAATCTAACGCAACATCACGTTCATTAATAAAATGCTTTGTACGTATAGTTTTGTAATATTGATCAACGAACCGTTGGATGCAATAAGTTGATAGTAGTTTGACTGTCTATAATTAATAATAAGAAAGATCATTGTAGGCATAAACTATACATTTATACAGCGCCCGTTGAGAAGATTTTGCACAAAGACGGTGCTATACAAATCATCCGAATATTATTATTATGAAGGTGGGAAAGTATCTGGCAATCCCGTTTTTAACCTGATTACTCATCTTGAAATTCATAATTTCACCAACAAATGTAGATATAATATATCTCGACGCCATCTAGTGGGAAATTCAGCACTAACAAAGCCTTCCCTACAAAAATAAATTAGGTTGTTTACAGGTGAAAAAATATAATAAGCAGTAATTGTCGATTGAAGTACTTACTTGTACATTTTGAATTATTTGGCGGGTTGGGAATAAGCCGACGTAGCTCAGTGGTCCAGAGCACCTGACCGGACATCAGAAGGTGCGGGTTCAATTCCTGTCGGCGACATTTAATTTTACTCGGGAGATGCTTATAATAATTAACTACCAACACCCTACACCAATTTAAAAAATGGAAGATAATATAAATAATATTTTAGACAATTTGTCGCAGATTCCATGTATCGAAACAAGTAGTTCTGTAGAAGTTCAAAAAACCCTAAATAAATCCAACCTAAAAATATTTTCCATGAATATCAGAAGCATGAACAAAAATTTCAATGAACTAATGATACTACTTACAGAACTTGACTCAGACTTTGACTTGATTATTCTGAGCGAATGCTGGATCAGAGATAACTATATTCCTAAAAACATAAAAAACTATAATCAATACAGTACTCAGAATAACCAATTACAAAATGATGGCGTTATTATATACATAAAAAATCATATACAATACTCTATAAAGGAAATCACAATAACTCACTCAAATTGTCTTAAACTTGAAATAGAAAATAGCGTTACTGTTCTAACTATATACCGATCACCGAGCACTTCCAATATAACACCATTTTTAAACTCGCTTAATCAGTTTCTGGCATGTATTAGAGATCATGAAAATGTTCTAATTATTGGTGATCTAAATATTAATATTATAAATACAATGCATCCCCAAGCAAACGACTACATAAATTTATTAACTCTTCAAGGATTTATCCCAGCTATTACAGCCCCTACTCGTGTCTCAGAGTTATCCGCCAGTTGCATAGACCACGTCTTTGTCAAATGTAAGCTAAATATCAAATCTCTCATATATCAGTGCACTGTGACAGATCACTACGCTACTATCACCTCCATTTCTCATAAAATTCAAAAATTACCAGCATCCACTATACAACTAAAGAAAATTTCTTATGACACTCTCTTCAAACTGGTTTCCAATGAAAACTGGTCAAATTTCTACAAAATTAGCGATCCAAACTTAGCGTGTGAATCTCTCATCAACATCCTACATAAGCATCTGAAAAATGCCACATCCCACACACACAACAATCAAAGTAGTCGTACAATTAAACTAAAACCTTGGATAACTACTGGTATTTTACACTGTATCCGCAAACGTGATAAACTTCATAAATATTGTAAAAATAACCCCACTGATTACGAATCTCTCTTATTTTATAAAAGATACAGAAATGCCTGTAAAAAAATAACCTGTACGGCCAGAGAAGATTATTATAGGAAACAGATAGAGGAAGCTGCGAATGATAATAAAAAAATCTGGAACATTGTCAAAGAAATATGCTACACCGACAAAATTACCACACCCATAAATAAAATAACCATCACAAATAAAACACTAAATGCAACCGAAAATTCAGAAACAATCGCAAATCACTTCAACCAATTCTTCTCTACAATCGGATCGGATCTAGCAAATAATATTTTAAAAAGAAATAGCAAGTCTGAAAATAATCTTGCAAATACTATCTTTCTCGATAATCTGAGCTATGACCCTTTCAATCTCACACTAACAACAGAACAAGAAATCACTGAAATCATCAATTCACTCAAAAATACACACTCCACGGGAGTTGACAATATATCCACTAAACTAATTAAACACCTTAAACCAATCATTGCTAAGCCCCTTGTATACATCACAAATCTAAGTTTTCGAACTGGCCTTTTCCCAAACACTCTAAAACATTCAACAATTATTCCTATCTTTAAATCAGGGGACAGATCAATCGTCAATAACTATAGACCAATATCTCTACTGAGTCCAATCTCTAAAATAATCGAAAAAACAGTAAAACAAAGGCTCTACAAGTTTCTCGAAGAAAATAAAATCCTGTCAAAAAACCAATACGGCTTCCGCAAAGGTCTTAGTGCATCAGATGCAATTGCAGCTTTTACTAAATTAATTTCTGATAACCTCGATAAAAGTCGCAAGCCCCTCGCTGTATTCTTGGATCTGGCTAAAGCCTTTGACACTGTATCTCACCACATACTTTTGAAAAAACTCTCACAGATAGGAATAAAAGGTGTTCCTCTTAAATGGTTTGAGAGCTATCTAACAAATAGGTCCCAATCAACTATTATTAACTCCGCTAAAGAGTATAGAAGTACAAGTTTGCCAATCACATATGGCGTGCCCCAAGGCAGTGTGTTGGGCCCACTTCTGTTTCTAATATACATTAACTCGTTATGCAATTTGGATACTGGTGGCACTATAATATCTTTTGCCGATGATACGGTTATAATATTTGCAGATGAAAATTTGAATTCAACATTTGAAAAAGCAAATCATGGTATAAATGAAATAAAACACTGGTTAGATTCCAACCTCCTCACTCTAAATATTGAGAAAACTAAATACTTACTTTTTTCCATACGCAAACCTAATCTCCCTCAAAACTATCATAAACTTACCATACATTCATGTTCACAGAAATTCAACATGGCTACATCACCTCACAAAAATTGTTCATGCGATAACCTTATAATATCAAACGAAATTAAGTACTTGGGGGTCATTATAGACAATCAACTGCGATGGGAGGCCCATATAAATTCTACAACAAAAAGGCTTCGCAAATTATGCTACATTTTCTACTCTCTCAGATCTATCCTTAACCTACAAACACTAAGATGTGTATACTTTGCACTTTTTCAATCAATTACTACATATGGTATAGTGGGATGGGGAGGTTGTGCAAAAACGATTCTTCATCCCATGGTTTTAATTCAAAAACTGTTACTAAGGATAATATTCAAATGTAAGCCAACAAACCCATCAGAACCACTTTTTAGAAAACTCAGAATATTAGATATTCGACAATTATATGTTAAGACCATTCTCATATACATACGGAAAAATGACTTGGTGAATAAAACACAACAAAAAATTGACACCCGTTACTCGTCACACCTAAATTGTAAAATTCCCCAAACGAAAACAGCTTTCGCCCAGCGGCAGTTTTCTTATATTGCTCCCAAAATATTCAACTCGCTGAGTATTGATATCAGAAAATCAAAAACTCACAATTTGTATGTCATAAGTGTTCAAAATTGGTTATTTATAAAGGGAAGGAACTTTTTCAAGGAATGCCTGCCATCATTAAATTAAGCTCATTTTCTTTATTAGTCATTTTTGTTTTTTCATTCAATTCTGTAAAGAAAAAAGTTTAATAATTAATTAATTAATCTTTATTTTCATTATTTCAACAAGTTCATTTTCATAATTTCTACTTTATTTTCATTATTTTAACAAGTAAAGTAACCTATTTATTTGCTGATTGTGTTCATTTTATCTCATTAATATCAACAGTTTAAAATACGGTTGATGTACACTTGAGCAATCTACTGAACTGGGAACCAGTAAAAGTGTCACCTATTATACACATACATTGCATGTAAAAAAAAAATACTTAGATTAACAAGTTATCAAATATTACATTTATATAATTATATAAACCTATGTATATAAATTTCGACTACCATAATACGGGCGTGTGTCTAGTGTGGTAGTCGAAAAGCATGTAAAAACTGTACACATTAATATTTCATGAATAAAGAAAAAAAAAAAAAAAAAAAAAAAAAAAAAAATTTGAGATCAATAAAGTTAACCGAATGATGCATATTTTTTTTCCGTAACTTGGTTATGTGTTGCATGTGTGGTTACTTAGTAAGGAGTAGACTTGAAAGTGGGTCGGTGATTTGGAGTCCACACCAGGTAAGAGAGTTCAGAAGAAATTCTTGAGATTTCTCTACATGAGGGAGTATGGCTACTACCCGTGGCTCTATCCCACTGACTTTCTTTTGGGTATGCTCGGAATGAACTGTCTACGGGTCAGGAGGGATGTGCGCATTGCTACACATTTCTTTAGACTGATTCGTGGATGGTTTGAAAACTCGGTCATCATGGAGAGCGTTCATTTCTATGTTCCCGATGGTTATCATCGTCACCGACAACATAGACTATTTTATCTCCCGGCCTGCAGAACTAACTTGCCAATGGTCATGCCGATGGGGAGAGCAATCTTGCTGTTGAACAGAATCAATTCGGATATCGACATTTTTAGCATCAATGAAGCTTCCTTTAACGGCCCTCGCTATTAAATGTTTCTAGCTCGAATTCGGATTTCGAACTCGCTGCACCAGCAGCTGGCAAGTGCGTTCCATTCAAAATCAACACGCACAGAGCAAAACAATTTATTATTAATTAAAGATATTGTGATTATGAAAATTAAGTTAAAATATATTTTAGAATGTAATGCAATATAACGATAGATTGATTCATGGAGGAGGTTCTCAGTAACAACATTTAATATAATTTTTTATTTGGAACTTTTTTTGATACATACATAGATGAGATGTATTACTATGTGTACCCATACAAAGGTACACATAGTAATACATAAAGAGTGACAAAAGGCTTGGCCTTTATTCCAGCCTGGTTTCGCAGTGCGGCCGGGCACTGTTAATACTAAATTGTCTAGTTTGATTTGAGGTCACGGATTCAAAACAAATTTAAGTAATTTATATGAGTATATCATATTGTAGAATCAATTTTTTTTATATATATATATATATAATGAATCTGTACCTCGTTCCAAAGTGGAAGATACGTTCAGTATCACCCTGGTGAGAGACCATAATTCAGAATTGAAAGTTGCTTGAGAACGGCGTAGATATGTTTAGTGACTAGATCTGAATACTGAATAGCCAGGAACTTTCCAACCCCCTTCTTCCCTGTCTCTAAATATGTGGACTACATATATTAGGAATATAAATAAAATTTCTTTTGAAGACACTTCAATGAAATAAAATGTTATTGATTTCTTCTTAACAATTCCTTCTTACATGTTTTGGTTTTAGCTGAAACCAATTTTACTTTACTTCTTTTCGGTATTATGCACTTTTCTAAATACTCAGGATTTCAAATAGGCATGCAGCGATTATGTGGAGGATCAATTAATTCGGGTAGCATGCAAAAATTGTAAAAGCGTTTCAGCTGTTCAACCATATTAATCTGCCAAAATTCTTCATCCCGTAAAATTTTTAGATTTTTATTCCGAGTTCAATCCATAAAACAAACATACAAATATCTTTTTTGTTCCATGAAATTGGCCCCGAACCTGGTAAAACCAGTCGTGAGATGTATTTACTAGCATTCCTCCATTTTTGTTAAGTTTCCAAAAGGTAATTTTTTTGGAGTATACTGCTCCATATATGAGCATGCTGCGAAAGAATATTTAATTTCAATCACGGTGTCTTCAGAAGAAATTTCATCTGGGGTCGCACCCATATACGGATACTCTTCGTCTATGAAAAGACCACACTTTTCTATGCTAATGCTTTTTAGTCCTGCAAGCTCCTTCAGGACATTGTATTCATGTTTTTGTCCGTGTCGAATTGAAGGAATATTTGATAAGGATTGCTGATACAGTATATTTTTGACTAATGTTGCGCAACTGATATTTTGCCGCCGTTTGCACACTTTTCCAAACCACGATGCCGTAATCATATTGCGGCGCATCTCGATCCACTTTCCACTAGATGCTTGAAGTACTGTCGCCTTTTTAATTGCTTGCCTATCTTTGGCTATGGTAAAAAGCCTTTTAAAAAAATCATCTTTGGCTGCCTCATACGATGCTTGGTCCATATCAAGTTTTTCTGCATTGGAACCATATGCCGATCTTTTGCTGGAGCAAGCTGCAGGGTTTTTTTAAACTTTTTTTTTTACTTAATACTTGTTGATTATTTTTCTGCAATCTTTTTAATTCTAATTTTTTTATGAATTTTCCGGGACTATTACCAGTTGCAAATTTATGCAAAGAATAGTGTGGACGATTGGTGTTGAACGCCACTACTGCTGAAGCGCACCTTCCATTGTAGGACCGTTTTAGAAAATAGTTGATACGCTCTCCGCCAACAAATTTAGCCACAACATTATTATAACACTCCACATTTTTGCTGTCTACATCATGTATTAAACTTCGAGCATTAGATGCGAAAAGTCGAACGTGCTGCATGATTCTGGACATTATCAAGCTCGAAGTCATATTGGGTACGTAATTAGTGTCGCCAGTATCCCGTTTGCAAAAGTATGCCCGTTCCTTGCATAGTGAGTGGTCTCCAAATACATGTTTTGGACCATTCAATATATCCAAATAAAACTGTTTTATTTTTCCTCTCGACTACAATTCATAGCCTTCCGGTACGTTATTGCACAACGTACAGCCGTTCTCAGGCGTAAAATACGGCTTGACACAATCTTCCTCAATGCTAAGGGATACTTTGTATCTTCTGACAGTGATCTAAGTTTTTTGCAATAATTTCGAAGTAAGTGATTTCGGCATTCCATCTTTTCGACTGAAACATTTTTATACGATGTGCTTCTTTTATTTTATTGTAAGTGCTGGAATATTTTATATACTTTTATATATTAAAAACCTCAAATTTTTTATTACTATATTTATTAGAAACCCGAAAAAAAGTTAACAATATATTAATTTTTAATAATATCAAATTGTTTATTACCTAGAAACCCGAAAAAATGTTAACAATATATTAATTCTTAATAATATCAAATTGTTTATTACCTAGAAACCCAAAAAAATGTTAACAATAAATTAATTCTTAATAATACTATTTGACACTACACAGCTTCGACGGAAACGCACAGATAAAACATAAAAAAGGCGACACACTATTATAGTCCCTACGCGCAACGCATAGAGTGGAATATTGTTGAAACGCACATGGAAGTTTAATAATTACGCGGAATTTCGAACTTTGAAAAAAGATTGACAGGACGGACCGTAGAAAGCGTGCATTCACGACCACCTCATAGAGCCGAATGAGTAGGAGAATTCTTAGATGTTCATTATATAGTATTTAACGAAAATAAATTGTTAGTAAAAACATATATCTCGACAGAAAAATGTATTTATGATAGCCTTACGTGGCTATATTATCGATATTTTGACGATTAATAACTTAGATTGTCGTTTGAATCTGACAATTCATGATTCTCCATACAACGATTGAGATCGCTAGTAAGGAAGGCCCTTGAGGGGCCCCAAGCTCTATTATCACTGGTATAGTTGATATACACACTGTTAATATTAATCTAAGAATTTTTATTACAAAAAGATTTTAAAAACGCATTGAAATTAACAATTTTGTAATGTTTTTGAAATGAATAAACAAATGAAGAATTGAATTGAATTTACCTAAGCGGCTGTCTTTGAAGATTGGTGACAGTAAAATAATGACTTAAATAATTTAAGATTTTTAGCAGCTGTTAATAAAACCAGTTCATAGATATCACAATTTTTAACGGGGCTACTAAAATAACACGCGAATCAATATTTGATCAAGAAAAACAGTGTGTTTGGATTTGCTCGTTTGCGTCAAACAAATAATAAAGTTTAAAAACATCACGATCTCACACAGGTACAGCGGATATAATACTATATCATTTATAAAGGGGATTCCTGCGAAAGTGAAGAATTTCGCTCGTCACTTGAGCAATTATCACAACCTCGTGAACATCCATACATTATATTCAACGTTCGTTTTATTTTTATGAGTTTATTACCAATGAATGAAGGTATTCAGTGTGACCCAATGAAGGTATACAGTGTGATCCAATGAAGGTATACAGTGTGACCCAATGAATGTATACAGTGTGACCAAATGAAGGTATACAGCGTGACCCAATAAAGGTATACAGTGAGACGCAATGCATGTATACAGTGCGACCAAATGAAGGTATACAGTGTGACCCAATAAAGGTATACTGTCTGACCCAATGAAGGTATACAGTGTGACCCATTGAAGGTATACAGTGTAACCCAATGAAGGTTTACTGTGTGACCCAATGAAGGTATACAGTGTGACCAAATGAAGGTATACAGTGTGACCCAATAAGGTATACAGTGTGAACTAATGAATGTATACAGTGTGGCCAAATGTTGGTATACAGTGTAACCCAATGAATGTATATAGTGTGACCAAATGAGGTATATAGTGTGACTCAATGAAGGTATACTGTGTGACCCAATGAAGGTATACAGTGTGACCCATTTGGTAAAAATAATAAAACCTTACACTATGTACCTACACATGGAGAATAATGATCCTGTTAAAAAAGTGACAGCACGCCAACATCTTGATAAAATATTGATCATTCAGAATATTCCGAGAACACGTGTTCTTTTCCCAGTAGATACCATGACGGAATGCGACAATATCAGTATTTGTATGAACACGTGTTCCGCCGTCTTCGTAAAACATTCGCTTTATACTAATACTTTGTTAGGAACTCTTTTAATTCATGTGTTCATCTACAGTCTCATTTTTACCTGGAAAACGAATAATTTGACCAATTTTTTTAATAAATTAATAGTATTTCATATCAGTAAGTTTTCTCCGTGCAAGGTCATCGAAAAAGGTGTCCGTGATTTCAAAATATAAGTGTTTTATTATCTCCATTTTTTTTGTAACGAATAGAGATAATGATATCTTCACTGGAATCTCATGTGATGAGGACTTCATTAAAATGAAATAACGAAGTGTATATTAAAGGCATATATCGATCTCAAACTGGGCAGATAGACTCGTTGTCAATGACAATGCATTTTATCAACTTTGGTGGCAATCACGTACTCACACACCGTATATGTCCACACGCATTTCTCTGAAATCGGATGGCATTACAGCAAATAATAAAAGAAACGTCGGTACTACCCGATCGGAATTTGGCAGTGATTGACTCGAGTCCCTGGGAACAGCGCCCTTGAGGTGATTTTGCACAAAAACGGCGCTATACAAGTCATCCAATTATTATTATTATTATTTATTAAAGAAGGTACAATAAGTTTCAAGATTAATTTAAAAATAGATTTTTGTTTTTTTACGGGTGATTTTTTACGAACATATCAGTATTCTGTGTTTAAAAGAGAGAGTACGAGTATTGAAATATTATTGTACTATTGTTGCATCATGCTTTATTGGATGTTATTATTGTAATATTATCGTACTTTTATGGTATACGCTCTATGGGATGAAATTATTGTAATATTATTGTACTATTATTGCATACTCTTTAAGGGATGTTATTATTGTAATATTACTGTACTATTATTGCATATGCTTTACGGGATGTTATTATTGCAATATTATTATACTATTATTGCATATGCTTTATGGGATGTTATTATTGTAATATTATAGCACTATTATTTCATATGCTTTATGGGATGTTATTATTGTAATATTATAGCACTATTATTTCATATGCTTTATGGGATGTTATTATTGTAATATTATAGCACTATTATTTCATATGCTTTATGGGATGTTATTATTGTAATATTATAGCACTATTATTTCATATGCTTTATGGGATGTTATTATTGTAATATTATAGCACTATTATTTCATATGCTTTATGGGATGTTATTATTGTAATATTATAGCACTATTATTTCATATGCTTTATGGGATGTTATTATTGTAATATTATAGCACTATTATTTCATATGCTTTATGGGATGTTATTATTGTAATATTATAGCACTATTATTTCATATGCTTTATGGGATGTTATTATTGCAATATATATATTTTTTAAATTTTCTTTTAAAAAGAAAGACAAACATTCCCGGGTTACGAATAACCTGACAATATTTGAAAATCTCCTACTACCGCCACAGTAAGCTGAAAATGTTGCTTGTGTTGTGATGGAAGACTTAGCCAGCCGAGGAATTGAACACACTACGCCTGAGTGGGACCCAAGCGCGATGTCAACTCGGCCACCGACCGGTCAATTATTATACTATTATTGCATATGCTTTATGGGATGTTATTTTTGTAATATTATTGTACTATTATTGCATATGCTTTATAGGATGTGTGGTATTTTAAAACAAGGCGGGCTGCCGCACGTGAACCAAACAGATTCGTAGAATTGTTTGACGCAGATTGAGGTTTTATAAAAAATTGAGAACTAAATGAGGGTCAAGATGAAACAAAAGGGAAAAAAATAAAGAAAAAATTAACACGCTTAAATTTTTTGTGAGCACCGCGCAAGAGTCCCAACTGCTCCCAACCGTCTGAAGTCAGTGATATATAGCATCCCAAATTATTGGGGTATGTTGTGAGGCTGATGGTAATGGGGAAGGGGAGGAGACGGGAAGTGCAGAAGGAAGGTGAGGAATTAACTAAGAACTATGTACTCAGATAACACATTAATACCCTCAATGAATACAACGTTTGGATAAAGGACACAGCACTAATTGAGAAAAAAATTGTATAATATTATTCAGCAAAAAAAATTGTCAGCAGAAAGTGATTTCATAAAAAAACAAACAGGAAAATAGAGAATAACATACACACTAACCATTATCAGAAGACAAATAGCCGAAGCATCACACTAACTCTTCATTTTTATATTAGTAATAATATTAATACTTGTTTTATTACCATTTTTTTTCAACAAATAGATATAATTCACTGGGATCTCTCATGCCGAGGATTTCATTTATATATGATTAAAAATTATTAGTATGGATAGTATAAAGTAATTGTAAATACATAAAATTGTTTAGTAGACCCATGTGTAAAATTTGGTGACCGGGTATGTCATCAAAATGACAATTCAACACACCTCAAAAAAGTGAGATAACGTCATAAAAAGTGATGAAACAAAAACAAGGTTAAATAGGTTTCATAGGTACTATCAAACCTAGTTTTTGTTTCATCACTTTTAATTACTCTATAACACTTTTTAAAGGTGTGTTGAATTTTCATTTTGATGAAATATCATGGATCCGTAAAATTTAACTCAAATATATTTCACAGTTTTTTAAATGTTTTTTAAATAAGAAGGATCACGCTGTTTTATGCTGAATAAACAACAACATAACGACGAGTTAATGGTTAATGCACGATAAGCAGTGTGAAAAAATTAGAGGCCAAAATACCGCCGGATAAAATAATCGTAGCAATTTTGTATAATTCATTTACACGTTTGTAGGGGAATCCCATTTCAACCGTTGGTAGGTGCCTGTCTATCTGCAATCTGCTAGGATGAAAAACTAGTTAATGTTAGATTACAATGTACAAATAGTCAAATAGAATGTATCGTCGTACAAATAAATATATATCTACCTATACGATGAAACTCGGGTAAATAACGTGAGGCCAATACTTTCAAAATCTAATAAAAAAACTGAAGAAATAATGCAAACGATAAATTAATACTTACTTATAAACAGTCTTACTTATAAAGATTCCTTAATACGCCGCTGCAGCGTTGGTATGGCTATACGAGGAAGAGGGCTGTATACTGCTCGGGTTAAAATCGTTACGCATAACAATATTCATGTAAAAATTTTTTAGACTGTCACCACTTTGTTCCAAACCTCAAAAACACGGTCATTTTCGCATTTCGACTTTTAATGATAACTTCGCGTATCTTCAGATGGCATTAAAAGTCGATTATGCGTTCCGTGTTTGCTTTGGTAATTCGATTAAAAACATTCCTCCGATAGTGTTGCAAATGGGTATGCCTGCTTTTTTACAATTTTACTACGCGACAGATCGATATTTGTCAAATCAACCAGATTGTTAACGAAGTCCGCCATATTTCAATTGTAATACGTTCATATTCCAGGGGGTCGGGCCGTTTTCAAATCTGTCAGATACTAATACGACCGTATTACGGCCGGTGTTCAATGGTCAGCAATGTTCGTGCGTGTGATTATGAGTATTGATTATTACTAACACTTTCTAATCCCCCCGTATTATAATTATGATTAAGACTGGAAATAATTATGATGGAAGACATACACACCTATCTGGAACCGAAATCATATAATAAAATCCCCCCAGAAATAAGAATTGAAATCTGCAAAATTATACTTATATCCTTCGGTCAATAATAACCAAATGGTTAAATGCATTGTCTTGGGTAGAAAGGAGTCTAATATCACTTAAAATTATATACAGGTACACATTAATAACAGACAGTAAATACGTAGATGGAAGAAAAACAATAATAATTACAGAATGATATACCTATAATATAATATACCTCATAACTAGAAACTAGAGAATTTGGTTCCTTAGAAAAGGCAATCTGCTTAGCTAGGAACTCATTTAATCTACCTGCCAATACATAATAGGACTTGCACCTACACATTTAATCTACTTGCCAATACATAATAGGACTTGCACCTACACATTTAATTTACCTGCCAATACATAATAGGACTTGCACCTACACATTTTAAATATTTCCATAAATATTCTCAAATTCGCGGGTTCAAATCCGTAAATTTTATTTGATTAATTTTTCTTATTTCATAAAGCATTCATTTAAAATTATATATATAGGCATGGTATAACAATATAAGGGGGTTAGAGGGTTCAACCCCCCCCCCCAACTGGCTTCAGTATTTCGAAAGAAAAAGACAATATTACCTACACCTCGATTACATTCTTGGAAACTTTAAAAATGCTAACACAGACCCGTGAAAAATTACGGGGCAGTTTGTACAATTTTCAAAATGACGATGGAAATAATTTTCTGCTTAACATATATAATTTTGAAAATTGCACTTAAATTCAAAACAAATCCGAGTTCGTTGAACCAGAGTTACAAGAAATTTTCTGAAAAATGTTACAACCCCTCCTCCCCCCTCCCCTCCAACCCGTACCTCCCAAGGAAGGTGGAACCCCACCATATGAATGCTGTGGTTCCATGATAACTCCTCTAAATGACAATTGTTTACGATGTTGTCAAATTGACAGCCAAAGCTGACTACGCCTCTTTCCGGATCGGAGTCCCGGAATCGAAGCTTTCGTTTTATATGGACCCGAACATATGGCCAAATCATGTTGCATTCAATGAGTGGTTTTTTCGGAGAAATGTTGCAACCAATGATAAAACGAAACACTCTAAGAGTGAGAAATAATTCTAACCTCTCTATATATTATCAAAACGTTCGAGGGTTAAATACGAAATTGGCAGTATTTAAAAACAACCTATTTGCTCGAGATAGCTTAGATTTAATAGCAATCACTGAATCGTGGCTGAAACCATGTGTGCATAATTCAGAGCTATTTCCAGAGAATTATGTTGTCTTTCGTCGTGACCGCCTCACACGAGCGGGGGGTGTCGTCCTGGCTGTTCGTGCTGATTCTGTAACCCATGCTGAGAGGATTTCTTCAATGGACCTCCCCGACACTGAATCCCTGTGGGTGAAGCTATCCTTGAAATCTTCAACTGTTTTCGTATGTGTGATATATGTGCCACCTCGTTCTTCAACTTTGTTATACTACAACATGTTTGAAAAAATAGAAAGTAATTATAATCTTCTCAGTGACAAAAATATCTTAATATTAGGTGATTTGAACCTCCCTTCCTGTAACTCCAATATTGTGAACATGTTTAATTATTTTAAATGTTTCTACGGTTTGCAAGAATATAACTTGATATGTAATGATTATAATAACACTCTGGATATAGTTTTATGTAATGCCAAGGATCTTGTAAAGTGTGTTGAGAAATGTCATGACCCTATTACAAACGAGGATAAGCACCACCCTGCTTTGTCTATAAGTATTAGTGAGGCTCACTCAGGTGTTTCAAGTTCATGTCTAAACCCAAGTCCAATAGAAGTTCCCTCCTATCACGGAGCTAGAACCATAAACGCATGGAGATTCAACAAAGGAAATTTCCACTTATTATATGAATTGCTTTCTAAATGCTCATGGCAACCGGTCTGCCAAAGTTCAACAGACATAAATGCATTATGTACAAATTTTTACAATTCAATTTACAATATATTCGACAAGTGTATACCCATTTCCACACCTCGCACTACGACACACAGAGTATATCCTAAGTGGTACACAAATAGTATCATTTCAAATATTAAAATTAAACATATTTTTCATAAGCAATGGAAAAAAACACGTCACAACTTGGACTATGCTAATTTTTCAGCCTATCGCTCCATCGTAAAACATGAAATCAGTGAAGCTTTTAAAAATCATTTAACTTCAATGGAAGAAAAATTATCTATCGATCCCAAACAGTTTTGGAAGTACATTAAGGATCTAAAAAAATCCAACAACTCATTTAAGTCTATGATTCTTGACGGAGAGGAATTGACTACTGATGATAAAATCGCTAATAGTTTTGCAACCTTTTTTTCATCTGTTTACAAAAATGTCCAACCAACTCTCAATATTGACTCTACCCTTCACACTGTACAGATTGGGCCCTCATTCGACCTGGTCAGTATTTCAGAAAAAGATGTTAAGGAGGCACTCTCAAATTTAAAGAAACCTCACTCCATCGGTCCTGACAATATTCCAACATTTATACTAAAGGGTTGTTCCGACCTTTTAATACCACCATTATGTCATCTCTTCAATGTATGCCTAAAAAACGGGATTCTCCCAGACATCTGGAGATTAACTAAAATAACCCCTATCTACAAGAAGGGAGACAAACGCGATATCCGGAATTATCGACCAGTTGCCGTTCTATGTTCCATCATGAAAATATTCGAGAAAATTCTACATAAATATATACTTAATCACGTTAATCCAATTCTTGATGACCGTCAATATGGTTTTAGACCCCAGATGTCAGTAACATCAAACCTCTTATGCATCTCAGATTTCTTATCACAAACTCTCGACAATCGGGGACAGGTGGATGTTGCTTATTTTGACCTGGAAAAAGCATTCGACAAGGTTGACATCGACATTCTTCTAAATAAGCTAGCTTCATTTGGTTTTTCCAAAAGACTACTCTGTTTTTTTGCTTCATATTTTCGAAATCGTAGACAGTTTGTTTATTATAATGGTTCCAGTTCTTTGGAATTCATAGTTTTTTCTGGAGTTCCTCGGGGGTCCATCCTTGGACCACTTCTGTTTCTGATTTTTATTAACGATATTGGTTCAGTCATCACACATTCGCTGTATTTACTATTTGCAGATGACTTGAAACTATATCGCTCAATAAAAAATCATCTTGACTGTATTCTCCTTCAATGTGATATTGACTGCGTCTCAAACTGGGCCAAAATAAATGGCTTGAACTTCAGTACACCCAAGTGCAATATCGTCTCGTATACAAGATCAAAGAAACCGCATGTATTTGAATATACAATCAATGAAATTATTCTCCAACACCTAAACCAAATCAAAGACCTAGGAGTTATTTACGACAGCAAACTAACTTTTCACCAACACATCGATGATTTAATAAGCAGAGCATACAGGCTTCTCGGCTTCGTAATTAGAAACTCATATCCGTTTCGTAACACAAAAACACTGACGTTATTATATAACACACTAGTCCTAAGTGTACTTGAATCAAACTCGATCATCTGGGCTCCACATGAATTAACATACACTTTACGCATTGAAAGAGTCCATAAAAAATTTTTAAGGTTTTTATTCTCGCGGCTCTATGGACGTTACCCTTGGCTTTACCCATCGATTTATATATTAGGCATGACCAATTACCACTCCCTAGAGACACGTAGAGGTATTGCTTTGCTTAAATATTTTTTCCAACTAATAAACGGTCACTTATCTAATAATGAGATACTGGCCCAATTAAATTTTTTTGTACCAGAGTCTCACTCTCGAGGACGTCATCACAATCTTCTATATAGTAGAGCAAGCCGCACTAATTTATTAATGAACTCACCTGTAGGGAGAGCTACGTACTTTTTGAATGCGGTAGATAAAAAATTAGATTTTTTTTTTGTGTCCTATAGCGCATTTGCGAGATTTTTGGCATTGCATATACACTGCATAAATGGTACAATTATAACGTCTTAGGCTTTATTACCTGTAATTGTTATAAATAAATGTACAAATTATATATAAATAAATAAATAAATAAATAAAAAAATAAATAAATTCAACACACCTTCAAAGGTGATATAAAGTCATTAAAAGTGATGAAACAAAAATAGTTACATATGTAACTTATTTAACCTAGTTTTTGTTTCATCACTTTTAATATTTTTTTATAGGTGTGTTGAATTGTCATTTCGATGAGTTATCCGGTCACCGAATGATATATCTACGCCACTGGTCGAAAATACTTAGCTAGTTCTATCCGGTAATAATAGATATAACCATAGACATATGAATATTAGTAGACCTGCCCTAAGTGATTAAAAGCGTATTATCCCCACTCCCCATACCGGTTCCATTGGAGCCGGCTGTGCTCGCGTATGGCCTCAAGTGAAATTTGAAAACGTGACGTCATCATTCTTGTGCGAACTATGGTCGAGGCATCATCGGTTCATTTTACGAAATAACACGGCAAAATGTTGACTTGTACTATGAAAACTTGTAAATATAGATGTGAAAAAGAGAATAAACCCAATTGTCGTATTACATTCCATATATAAGCATTATTTTACTTTATTTTAAGCATATTCACATCGTATAATATGAATCAGTTGTTACTATCACATCGAGAAACGTCTGGACGCGAAACACAAAGCTGGTTGGTTGCTGGGAAGTAAATTATGAACATTTATAAAAGTGTCTTAACTAAATACTTAAACGAAATATTCGACTCTGAAAATAGAACCGAATTTTTTTGCCGAATTTGGACTTCGCAAATTTGTTCATAACGTGGCGAGTAATTTGCGCTCCCATGTAAAAATGTCTATTCATTCAAAAGCAAATTTTACTTTTAAGAAGTAAATGGTGATATTATAATGCGAGATGCCTATTTACTGTCATATTGATTTATTGACGAATCACAGTCAGCTTCACTCCCTTCGTTCTTCAACAGTTGATTTTACCCCTCGCCATTATCTTCTCGTCTATTAATTCCTATGTCTGTGGATATAACCAACTTTGCGGTTTGCGTTTGTTTGTTGTGCATTGCGTAATAAATAATAATATTCTTCACTCAATCATGCAAATAAAGAATTTAGAAAAATCCCCGCGCAACGTCGTTTACATCGGCTAGTAACGTTGTAATAAAGAAAACATCAATTCGCAGAAAAACTACGATGTTTTTACGAAGATTGTATAGTTGGGTGAATCATCATACTATGTTTACACAATGCGACTAATATTTCGTACGAAATATTATTTAACTTCTCAGGCCTCAGCCATATAGTAGTAGTATATAGGCTTGCCTTAGTGAGGTTAAAAATTCTAACCTAAAAAAGATACAATGTGAAGAAACAATAAACAATATTCTGTCAGACGGACGAAGTATACCCGCTTTGCAAAAAATCCAAATAAATGGAATATTTCTGAACGTATCCGAAAACTAACAACAGTTTTTGAAAGGTGATGGATGAATTACCCTCTGATACAACACGTAGTTTTTGAAATATTCAAATTTAAATGCAAGCATGAAAGAAAAAAAATTTAAATAGCTCACTTTAGGTTTTTTGTAGCAAAAATTACTGTTAATGAAAAAATATTTATTTTAAAAAACACATCGCTTTATTAGACAAATGTATTATAAACGTTATTGTCATCTCACTTTTTTTCGTTTCATATACAAATAATTATTAAAAAATGTTATCGTATTGAACCAAAGTGCAAAAATCTATCATTAATACATTTTCATCGGTTCAAAGGAGAATGTGGACTAGAGTTGCCAATGCTTATGTTCTAAATACACACAAGAGATGACGAGGTGTTCAAATTTCACACGAAATCCCCACAAGTTTGCCTCTAAAATTTTACAAAATTCTATTGAAATTAGCATTTATTTTTTATTATCTAGTCAGTTTTGGATTTTATCTTTTGTTCAGGATTTAAAAATAGACTTTTTTGAAAATTTGCTGCTAACGAAAACGAAATCCAGTGCGTTCTCATAATTTTGTAAATATTATTTTTCAATATGATAATCAAGAAATGCCCAGAATCCCGCATTTTCCCCACAAAAAGGTTCTCCCTCAAAAAATACAATTCTTAAAATTCTCAATAATTTCCCGCGATTCGGGGAATTCTAAGCTAATTAGCAACCTTGATGTGGATATTGTAGACCGTAGATATGTTACTCACGTAGACTGGGTGTGATGAATCAGCAGTTCAGTCGTACCAACCAAACTGTGTGGTGTTTTATACGTTTTCAAATGACGATTTATAAATTCTATGTACAATAATATATATAATAAACCTTACATATCCAGAATCAGCGTTTGTTGATCTACATGAATACATATTTTTTGAACCATAATATTTTTCAATGGAGTTCGTTCTTGCATTATATCGCGATTGCACAAAGTTATAGAAATTAAAATGAAAAGACCAGTGTACGAACACAAAGGACGCTGGTTTCTGTTTCCTGATTAGTCGGCGCGTAGGCGGCCGACTAGCGCAGAAGCGCCAGCGAGAATGTTTGTATGTAAACGTATGAGACCGCACATAGTGAAGGCAGGTTCAGATTCCTATACGCGCGTAGCGGCGCCGATAAGCTTTACCGGAATGAATTCTTAAATCCCACTCGCCAAAAGAACGAACTCAGGCACTGAGCACCGATAATCTGAAAGCCGAAACCCGCGTCCTTTGTGTTCGTAAACTTAGGTAACTACTATTTCCGCAGACAAAGCAAAAGCAAAGCGGGGCGAAAATATTGACGGGTCAATTGAAGTTCCGTCAATGCACACTGTCAATGACGTAAGCACATTGACAATTGACATTGATCGTCTCCGGACGCTGAAAATCCACCCGTATCCAGAGCGCAGATGAAGCGATATCGGGGGCGTCTAGTAAGTCTTAAGTAGGTATAAGTCCGCCGAGCTTGTTGGGACTGTATAAATTAATAGAATAAGCATTTTGTACTGTCCATATTCTGAAGATGGGCAAAGTTCAGAGTTTTGCTTTTTTCAGGTGAGTGTGCAATTATCTGTTGAGAAATGACTTATGATTATGCTCGTATGAAATCTTGCTTATTCGTGTCACGATAACGATTCTATAAAAAATATGTCATTAAATGAAAGTGAATAGTTGTAACTTTCAATGGAAACTTCAAAGGATCATAGTTCAATTTGGAACTGTATTTCGAGCCGAAAATTCTGTAAAAAATCAAATTATCATTTTAATTTTTTTGCGTTAACTCTACACAGAAGGCCCCGAGGAAAATTATTTTCCTCAAATTCTGTGTCATCTTTTAGGATGCTGTGTATGGAGACTTTTTGGGGAGATGAAGGAGTGAAAATGAGTCTTGAAGACACCCATGTTGTAGGAGGGAGGAGGCCAATGTTCTGTTCGCGAGTTCGAAGAGACAACAAAACAAATTTTAACTTTATTGATAGCCTGGAATACTATGGCTAATACGTGCCTGAGAACTTCAGCCGTAGTCGTCACCACAAATTTTTCATGATACCACATGGCAGAATAGATGTTCTAGCACAGCATAGCATGACAACAGGAATGCTGCTATTCAATGAAATTTATAAAACAGTAATATTTAATCACTGTAGACGCAACTACACGCCGCTCGCTGGCCAGCGCCACACTTGACGGAAATTCCGTCGCGGATCTTCCGCTGGAGTCAATCCGTTACCATACGTTGCAGCCACACTGAATATTCAGTAGCGGATTATCAGTCGACTGCCAACGCTTATACAGCGTGGTCGTAATGGATCCGATAGAAGTGATAGCTATTTATGAGGCATATAGGCATTATGAGGTAAATATTGGGTTCATCCCATAAATACTCTTCGACTAGAAATTGGGCAATTTCATACCTTGTATATGCAACTAAGAAATTATCCAGATAAAGTATTTGAATATTATCGAATGTCCATACAATCATTTGATGTATTGCTGAATTTAACGAAGGACTATATTACCAAGCAAAATACAAAACTTAGAACGGCTATATCTCTCCCAAAGGCAAACTCTATTTTGCACTTCGATAATAAATCTTTCAGTGTCGAACATCCTGTGCGTTCGTCGTCGCCGCGTGTTATCCGCCGAATGTGGCGCGATGCATACAAATACTTGGAATGCGACTTTGCCGATCTTCCGCCGACGGAAGATCGGTGCGCGGAGGACGGAACAGACGCGAGTGTCGGCGGTCCGCCACGGAGCGACCGATCGTCCGCGACGGAACGACCGATCTTCCGCGTAGTGTGCCCGCTATTTGTAATTTATATGCAATTACATGTATTGGCGTTCCGTCGCGGAAATTACGCGACGGAATCTCCGTCAAGTGTGGCGCTAGCCTAACACATGTTCCTCCACCGAATTACCTGTTACCCAATTACCTGCCCCTGTCTGCCAATGTGGAGTACATACATTATATGTACGTACTCCACATCAGGCCCAATACCGATCCTTGCGGTACCCCCAGCGTAATTTCAATCGGATTTGATATATTGTAACTTATCTTTGTTTTTTGTTGTCTGTTGCGAAAATACATTTGAACCCATTGTAAATCTTTCCCTTTTTTCTATATATCTTTATTTTTAATAACTCTTCTATCTATTGTTCCAAAAGCTCTCTGAAAATCTAAGAACACCTTAGAATTCAATTAATAAATTTGAATCTAAGAACACCTAGTTAGGAACTTATAATAACGATCGACACTGACTGAACAGGTCTGTGAAGGTACATTATAATATTATGTAGGTACATGTTTCATAGACCAGCATATTTATTATAATCATAGTAATTATTATTATTTAATCGCACGCCACAGGATTGTATAGTGATAATAATTTAGCATTAAAGGGACTGACCCGCGGTTCCGCGAGGTGTCAGGTGTGACGTAAACTAACTGAATTACAATGTGAAATGTGAAAAAATTCCTCACCGCTTGCCACATGTCCAGATTTAGGTCTGATTGTCCGGACTTACCAAACCTGTCCGGACTTTAGACTGTGAGCATAGAGATCAAACATATAAAGTCCAAAATCATTATTCGTGTGTCCATCAAACTAAGCACTTGCTTTTTTATGCTGGTCGAATGTAGCATGAATGAGCAAATTCGAGTTGTGGTTAAATATACTATCTCACGATAAAGCCAACATTTTTAACTTACCCCTTCGGGCATATTTGTTCGGGTTCGGGAACAGCTCATTTTGTCTCATAGTAATCGTTGTGTCCCCCTTACTGTCATAGTAAATAAGAACTAAAGGGGTGTTAGAAAGAGAAAACAGCTTCATATTTGAATATAGAAGTTAACCACAGAAGAAATAAAACGGACAACCTTAAGAAAGCAAAGGTTCTGAACGTAATTTGAGAAAAATGAATGAAAGTTTGTGAATTTTTAACTAATTATTTTCAAATGAAACGCCAAAAAAGTGTATTTAAGTTCAGTTTTCAGACGAATAAAAGTAAAGTGAGCCATTTAAAAAAAATCATGTTTGCCTTCTAAAATTCTGTTTATGTCTAATAATTAAATTTAAAAGCGTATTGCATCACCTTTTAAAAACAGTTATTAGTTTTCGGATGCGTTCAGAAATATAACATTTATATGAATTTTATTACAAAAATTACATATTTAAGAAATATAACGGTCAATATGCCAGAGGCCTGAAGGGTTAAGCATCATCAAATAAAAAATGCTCGCATTATAATCTCAATCACAGAACAGATAAAATACATTTTAATAAAAACAATTGCCACTGAATTTCTAGCTTCCTTTGAAAACTTCTTATTAGAAACAACTAAGTTGATTTTTGTTAAGAGTCACATGCTTTTCAATCAGCACTGTGCTATATATTTATGCGAGGATAACATAGACATATGAATATTAGTAGACCTGCCCTAAGTGATTAAAAGCGTATTATCCCCACTCCCCATACCGGTTCCATTGGAGCCGGCTGTGCTCGCGTATGGCCTCAAGTGAAATTTGAAAACGTGACGTCATCATTCTTGTGCGAACTATGGTCGAGGCATCATCGGTTCATTTTACGAAATAACACGGCAAAATGTTGACTTGTGCTATGAAAACTTGTAAAAATAGATGTGAAAAAGAGAATAAACCCAATTGTCGTATTACATTCCATATATAAGCATTATTTTACTTTATTTTAATCATATTCACATCGTATAATATGGATCAGTTGTAGAAACATATACTATCACATCGAGAAACGCCTGGACGCGAAACACAAAGCTGGTTGGTTGCTGGGAAGTAAATTATGAACATTTATAAAAGTGTCTTAACTAAATACTTAAACGAAATATTCGACTCATAATATATACGAAATACGAAAATAGAAGAAATTTTTTGCCGAATTTGGACTTCGCAAATTTGTTCATAACGTGGCGAGTAATTTGCGCTCCCATGTAAAAATGTCTATTCATTCAAAAGCAGATTTTACTTTTAAGAACTAAATGGTGATATTATAATGCGAGATGCCTATTTACTGTCAGATTGATTTATTGACGAATCACAGTCAGCTTTACCCCCTTCGTTCTTCAACAGTTGATTTTACCCCTCGCCATTATCTTCTCGTCTATTAATTCCTATGTCTGTGGAGGATACATATTATTGTAAATGGTGTTTGTTTTGCTGGGGTTAGTGCACTATTCGTGAAATTATGACATTTGTATTCAACTAACCGTTGAAAACAAACTGTTCTCACATTGGAACTTTTAAAATCCCTTTTATATTTGCAAGACTGTTGTGAATTAAGTATCATCCTTAAAAGAAGTGACAGATTACGCTTCATAGCGTTTTATATAACTCCATATTGCTCGCCATACAATTCCATACAGACCTGTCACACCTAAAAAGATGAAGTGCTATAAGTGTGATCTGCTAGCCAGGCTATATTTGAAAATTATGCGACCACCTCTCCTACCTACGGCATGAGTCAGAACAATTTACGGAGCGCCGTAATTACGCGTCTGTCATCTGTCAAAGTGAAAGATCCCATACAAAAAAATGATATTCGACGGCAGTTTCCCAAAATATCTGACCCCTCACTTGAGGAAGATTATAGCGTAGTATTTCAGCCCAACATATAATAGGTACATGCCACACCCAATTCATGCGCGCATAAAATAGCGTAATGTGTCAATATCAACGACATTTTTCATCGCCCGATGAATTATCCATACTGATAAAAGTAGGCAAAGGGGAAATACACGTAAATTTCGGTGCGACTAATTACGAATGTAATTTTTTATGAACCTGTCAAATTTAAAATGTGTTACTGCTAACGCCTCGGCATCTAAAAGGGAATTACTTTGCGGTATATCAAGGCTTAAGCCCGATTTGACACGCTTAATTTTGAGCGCGGATTCACGTACTTATCAAGGATAAAGAGCAACTGATATACCGGGCCATAATGGTCTCCAATGGCTGCAGTCCTTATGACATATTCATTCGTCCCCACAAGGAGAAAAATTACTACTATTGAATATTGCTAATTTATTAAGAATATCTTAAAATTAATCGTAATTCGGTTGAAAACAGGATTTTAGGCCCTTAACGAATGAATTAATAGGTTTCCTAATAAACTTTTAGTAAAATACGAATGTATTATCTCGATGTCGGACATTGTACATTATCAAAAGCATGAACGCGTGTTCCGATTTATCGGGAATTTACTAAAAAGAATTACCAATAATTTGACGAGATTTTTAATGCGATCTGCCTCTAGGTCGCTTCCAAATCCAAATGGGCCCACCTTGATCATGATTTTCGGTGTCAACTGGCATTCTTTCCACATGGGCAGCCAATATCAATTTTTGGGACTTACATAATCTTGCGATCTTTTTATGCTTCATAAGCAGGTATTTAATTAAATAAGAACTGAGCGTTCCGGTTGGTAAAATAGTTAATTTAATTAAAATAATTTAATATAAATTAGCAGTATGTAAAGAAAATTCAAGGGAGTCCCCTGAAGAACTATATGCAAGTCATCATTGCAACAAGTTTTGGATTTGTCAATCCTTTTTGGAACTATTTTGCGTCAATCTGTTTGATTGCTTTCGAATGACACTGAAAACTAGAAGATTACATTTAATGACTGCACAAACAACAATGATTTTCATTGTGATTGCTGATTCAATGTCAAGATTAGGGAGACATCATATTGTGTGTATAAAGTTTATCTTGCGAGGTCATAACTGGGAAAATAATAGACTTGTGACATAGTGAGGGGAATCGTTGCAGATGAATATGAACACGTGCTAGATTTAACCCTTTCAATACCAGACTTTTTCCAGCCAACGAAAAAAATGTTTGTCTACATTTTTGAGTTCTGTGATTTTTTTCAATATTTTTACAAAAAAAAAAAAAAAAATTTTCCATACGGTTTTCGAAATATTTCATGTTCCTGAGGAAGAACATTGGGGCTTAGGGGGTGTAAGTCAAAGAACGGGTAGTACAAGGAGCATACACACTTTTAAAGTGTTTTTAATTGTTTAAACAGAAAATAAATACACAAAAATCAATTCAATTAATCTGTAAAGGCAAGCATATTAAATTGCAATTTAATATTATGCCAAAATAATTTTATTAAAAAAGAAAAAATCTAAATATATATATTTTTTTAAAAACGGACCATTACCCTAAATTAACGTAAGAAAAACAAATAGAACAAAAAATATTAGTGGTGAAATAAAACAAAACAATTTCTTTCTCTTTGGAGACACACACCGACATTCGTGCTTTTGCCCGTGTAAATTTCAAAATCAAAGACGAGCCCACCGACTCCCGCTCGGGATAAAATTTTGATGCCCCACTTGTGTGGCTTGTTTTTAATATATTGTTTCAAATTACTTCTCCCTTTGAACGGTATCATGAGCTCGTCTACAGAATTGAATTCCTCAGGTTCGATCTTGGCCATATTTTCAAGGAGGGCATTTACCATCGGCCTTATTTGAAATAATTTGTCGTAACCCTCTTGTCCTCTTGGAATCAACGAGCTATTGTGATTTAAATGAAGACACCAGCGTAACTCAGTGAAACGATTTCTAGGCATGACATCAACGGTGAGAGAGAGCCTCGTATCATTGGCCCAGTAAAGGTGGAATGCCGGATACTTAAGGATACCCATCATGATGTGGTGTTGACGCTGGTGCTATTTTCTTGAGCGAATACAAATTTGTCTGCTCAACAATATTTTTTATAATATTTTCATCTATGAAACATAAAAAATATTGTAGAGCAGACATATCCAGTGGTGGTTTTGAGAAAGTAACATCACAGTAGGAGTCCACATGATCGACATCTTTCTTGATCCACCGTAGATCGGTTCTCCGTCCATGGGAAGCTGAGGCTTCACTGGGCTGTTCTTGAGGCACGGTGCAGGACTCTAGCTCGTCTTCCACTGGCTGCTGCCTCTCTTCCAAAGTCTATAATTAAAAATATATACTTTATGGTTTCATTTAAAACCCAAATTTGTTCATATTTAAATCTACTTCAAACGCAATAATCGCTGTAATATAACAATAAGAAATAATGACAAAAGTACTAACATGGACTTCCACATCCATTCCAAGAGCTTGGCTCAATGCCTCCACATTGGTTTCCTCTGCAGCATCCTGGAAATATTCAACCGACCAACCCTCTTCATCTCCATCTTCCAACTCCAACTCCACGTCGGAAATATCTCCTTCCAGCATCACGGTGATCTCCTCATGTGTCAAACCACGATGCTCCATCTATAAAAATGAATAAAATAAGTTAAAATCTACCGGAAAATAATAAAATAAATTAATATATCTTGAAAGAATCAAATAAAAACAAGTAAAACAATATTAAAGGCCAAAGAAAGATTTCTATGAAAAACATCCACGAACGACCAAAGTGCCAGCTCAGGAACATGAATGTTATTACCGAAAACAAAATGAAAAACCAATGTTTTTGAATGAAAATCATATTTACATATCAGATTAGACATGTATATACAATATAATAATTATTTTCAACAAAAATATGCGATTTCTTACCTTTAAAATAATGTTGAAATCCGAGAAATGTCAAACCGTTAAAAGCTGCAAAACACGCGTTTTTAATTCGTAATAACAGTAATATTATGTGTTTCCAGTACGACATTTTTTGTTCTATTCCTTATAAACAATATCTTCCTCAAGCAATATGCAAAATACGGGGCTATTTGGTTCGTAAAATCAAGAGAAATAAATGTTTTTTCTTCGTGTTCCTCCAGAAGAACTCTGGTAAGGAAAGGGTTAATAATCTTAATGCAGAGTTTGATATGGAATAAAGTACGTGGGTACCTACCGTATCGAAACGATTCTCAGATATCTGATAAAAGATTGATTATTTAGGTCGCATCTTGAATAAGTAAGAGTGATACCAACATTCAAAGGAATAGCTTGTCTTTTACATACGTGTACGTAGACGTGTACCTGGCGTTGCTAGGGGTTATCCTTAGGAGATAAGACATATATCAATATATCATCACGAACTTTTCTGTAAGCCTTTTTTAAGATATACAATTCCATAGTACATTATTTTGATGTATGACATAAGGTTTAGCCAGTGTTAGCAATGTAGTGCCCGAAAATATATGTTTACATCTTGATAAAATATCGACATTTCTCTACTTTCTATAAATATAATATGCATGTATCGTACATGCAAACCTTCCGAAAGCAATTCTCTAAATGATAGTAAAAACCCTCTCAAAGTCGTTGCGTAGTTTAGAAGAACTAAGCGAACAAACAGACAGACGCGGATAGCGACTTTATTTTACACTATTTAGTTAGAGAACCTGCTTTAAAATATGTATGCATGAGCAATTTGTTTTCTTTTTACTTATTTGTACATTTAAGTTTATAAATTGTTGATTATAACCTACACTCTTACGTTTTATCTTGCTTGTGATTCTTATCTTACAATCTATTTTGAATGTATTAATTGGTGTAGTTTTTATGGTTTTTTGTAGCGAATTATAATAGTTGTAAGACAATCTGTTTTTTTTTCTTTTACACATAAGTTATATACACAATTTCTGAACAAAAAAATACATACGTCTTAATGTTTTAAAGTAGTAAGTTATGGGAACCCGCAAAGGCACCGCTTGTGCTTGGGTAATATAAAAAATAATTTTAATTAATTGAAAATAAACTCCTTTAACAAAATAAAATAGTAAAATACAACGAACTTTTATGAACAGCGTTTCAACGTTCAACTCATCAAGCCATAATTTTAAGTGTTTTAAGTAATATTATATTTTATTGGTCATTTGTAATTGTTTGGTTATAAGATTGAACGTAAGCGGACCGATAAAACTGACCGTATTAGTGCTCGGTATTGTGAATTTTGCATGTATTTTGATGGTTTGTTGACGTCAACGGCAAAGGTAAATGACAAATGCTTTCAAATGACCGTATGGCTGTGTAGGGAACCATAGAAACCTTAATTGCCTCAACGTAAATAAATTTCTGAAAATCGGTTCGTACTTCTGAGGTCAATAAACGAGTATCGGTGCGCACGCGCTGTTACTATATTTATGAAGAGATGGGCCGAATTCATGGAACTCAAGAAGCCTGTGCAGATGATTTACATCATTTATAGAATTAACTGGGTGACGACCGGCGCTGTGGATGCCTATCACCTGGATGGAGGAATTTCCCAAATCGCTGACGAAGCAATTGAGTTTAACAGAGGGCGATGGATTTCGGAATAAATTCTACGAAGAAGAAAGGAGTGTAAGGAGTATATATGATGCGAATGCGAATGGTAGCAGAAGACGCGGACTCCAGAGGAATACATGGTACGATCAAGTGAATCAGATACTCGAGTCTGTATGAATGTGAATGAGGCAAGAAGTGTGCGCTAAGACCGAGTTGTTTGGCGGTCCGTCCTCTCTGCGTACCCCTGCGGAAACGGCGTGATGGTTAGTTAGTTAGTTCTATGACACAATATTGGAGTTCAATGAACAAAACTCGTCAGCAGCAGTAGTGGGATGAGGGATTTTGAGTTCATAAGACGTAACTTTAGTTAAACAGTTGATTTTATTCAGTCAATCTCAATCCTCTGAAAGACTGACGCGGCAGCCAGGCGGCTACTGACGTAACCATTACTCTTCATCATATTACGGAGCCACGACCATAGTCTGACTCCTACAATATTTCAATCCTAAATGGTATATTTTCATTAAGATTGTGGCTTCAATTAAAAATATGGCGCCTGATTGATGAAGGCATATCATTGAGAAAACTAAGATTCGCATTCCTTTAACCCTCAATGTGGCGAGAAATCCACTGCTGATTACTAACGCTTGTGCCCTGAGTGTGCCGACTAATCCACCGTGGATTTACTACTAGTTCGCCGCACTTTCCCCGGTTTTTGTAACATAATAGCATACTAAAATATTATTCCTGTATAAATTAGTTAACAATAATATTCCTTATTATGTTGTCTCAGTAGAGGTGAAGTCACAAGGAGGAAATCCATAATTTATAGGTTTATTTTGGCTATATAATACTTATGTACAAACTGAAATAAATGTAAACTGTCGACTTCCCGAAAATTAATAAATAAATAAATAGAGCAGATTCCATTGAAATAGAACAGACTCAGCATGCCCACATTGGGTTTGTGTATTAGATATGGCAATCGATCTGTTAATAACGCATTGTCAACAGACATATCGCCTTCCTTTGCACAGAACCAAGTAGGTTTATGAAGTATTGGGGTTCCAGCCCAGAGGTGACTCTCAAATTCAATTGTTGAACGTACTTGAGATTTGTGCAGGGTTAGCAGCTGGTCACTATTGAAGAATCTGCTAGCCTTATACAAGACGCCCATTTTTTTAGAAGCCAGATTTACACGGGCTTCTATGGAGCCCCAATACTTGAGCCGGATGCCAAAGTTTCAATATAAGTACCTATCCTGGGGAAAATACATAACACATATACTTACAAACATTTTTCCACAAATATATTTTTAAAATATCTGGTACAATTTACACATAAAACAAGTATGTTATTAAGAAAATGCGTTTACCCCTGGCACACTAAGGAGTACAAGGTCGCGGGAGGTCGTCGGCATTCCAAGGGTTAACACGTCCATATTTTTAATTGCGAGAACACAATGCGATTCTAAGGTTTAAACGTAAGTTCATCACCTCGCTAATTAAGTAATTTATTGTACGCCGCGCTGAATTGAAGGCACTTCACACATAATTAATACGCAACGCAAAAACTACATTTTAATAAAGAACGTACATAAGATTCTTCACGTGTCAAGAAATGATTTTTTTTTTTTTTTTTTTAATATTTTTATTTATTTTATAAAATACAGTATAATGTTTAAATTTACATAGTAAGAACATATTTCAATAAAAATTAACATGTTTACCTTTACAAGAGTCTAAAACTCGTGTGTAAAGAGAAAATAATAAAAACTTAACATACATATGTAAATAGAAGAAAAAAAGAATCATAAAAACATATAAAGTGAAGAGATTTTAGTTTTTTTATACAATAATTTATAAAATAATATATTGAGATATCATCGTCATTCTAATTCGTTAAATTATTTATTGTAGTGAAGTTAATTTTATTTTTAAATTTATTAAAGTCCGGTTCTAATCTCATCTCAGTCGTTAATTTATTAAACCATACCACTCCAGTGTACGTGTAATAGTGTTGTGCAAAACTGGTATGCATTAATGGAGTCCATAAGCGACCCATTGTATTTTGCCTATTGCTCTCGACACGAACCATGGCATGGTGTGACTTCTTATACAGATCTTTGTGGATTTGAAGTAGCGTATTTTTCGTATATGTATTTTTTAGTGATGGGACTTGAAAATCTTGGAAAAGTTGTAAGGTTGGGTAGTCTGATGGTTTTTTTATTAAAATTTTTATTAACAGCCTTTGAGTGATTTCCAGCGGTAAAAGTGATGATTTGTAAGCTCCCCCCCACGCAACGATACCATACTGTATTATTGAATGGGCTAGAGCGTAGTAAATATTTTTAAGAATTTTTAAGTTAAGTATATTTCTTAGACTAATAAATATGTAAATGAGTTTTCTTAATCTATTTATGATATTGTTTATGTGAGTTTTCCACTTAAGTTGACTATCTATTATTACACCTAAATATTTAATTTCATTTTTATTTCCTATGGATAAACAGTCATTATTTTGGCAAGTAGATTTTTTTGATATGCATTTTTTTGAATGTATTTTAATATTTAATGTAATAAAAGGGTTTATTTTGTTTATACTAAAAATTATATAATATGTTTTTTCAATATTTAATGTTAATAAGTTTTTATCAAACCATTCTTTTAACGTATTGATATCATTGTTAGCAATTATTTCAAGTTCATTCAATGAATTCGCTTGAAATATAATTGCAGTATCATCTGCATATGAAATGAGTTTTCCTGTTAATGGTAATTTAAAGATATTATTAACATATAATATGAATAGAAGAGGGCCCAATATGGTGCCTTGTGGTATTCCAAAGTCACTTGTGTTCGGTTCACTGAGAGTGTTATTTATTTTTACATATTGACTTCTAGAGTTCAGGAAACTTTCTATCCACATTTTGGCATTATCTATAATTCCTATTTTGTTAAGCTTCTAGAGTAATTTTTTGTGACTTATGCTGTCGAAGGCTTTCTTTAGGTCTATGAATATTGCAAGAGATTTTTTGCCTTTGTCTAGTGCTTGATGTATTTTTGTTGTTAAATCTATGATTGCGTCCTGTGTGCTTATTTTTTCGCGAAATCCAAATTGTTGGTCACTCAATATATTATTAGTTTCAATAAATTTTAGCAGTTGCTTTTTTGCTACCTTTTCAAAAATTTTTGAGATATTTGATAATACTGATATAGGTCGGTAGTTATTAATTTCTTTAGTATCACCTGATTTAAAAATCGGTGAAATAATAGTTTTTTTGTAAATAGATGGAAAGATTCCCTTTTTAAGACTATTATTTATGATATGTGTAATAGGTTTTTTCAAAAAGTTAAGATTTTTTTTCAGAATTTCAACGGTTATCCCATCAAAACCTGGTGCGGACTCAGTTTTTAGGTTTTGTATTATAACAACAGTTTCTTGTTCGGTTATCGTTTCGAATGTTTTTACCGTTTTATTTAATGAAGCTACTGGAATTCCTGATGTGGTGGTATTATCTATGTTGTTAGTTATTTCGTTTGCGAGATTTTTTCCGACATTTGAAAAAAAATTATTGAAAGCATTCGCACATAGTTTTGGGTTATCAGAAACTTGCATCATATTATTGTTAATGTGCAGTTTTAAAATGTCACTTGTCTTTCTTTTTTTATCAATTATTTCATTTATTGTTTTCCAAATTTTTTTACCACTGTTACCTGAATTTAACATCTTTTGTTTGTAGAATTCTTCTTTGGTCATTTTAATTAGTGCCGTTAGTTTATTTCTGTATTTTTTAAAGTGTAAAATAATCGAATTATTTAGTGGGAATTTTTTTGTTAGTTTAAATAATTTTTCTTTTTCTCTAATGGAAACCACTAGACCATGGGTAATCCATGGTTTAATTTTTTTGAATTTTTTTTTATATATTTTTTTGTGTATTTCACAGCTTGAATCTTTTATATGCTTTTGTAAGGTGTCATGAAATTTTAAAGCACTATTATTTACATCTTCTGTGCAGAGTATAGATTCCCATGTTTCGTGAGACAGTTTTTCATGAAGTATTTGTTGGTTTATCGATATTTTAGGCATGTTAGATTTATTACTATTATTAATGTTTTGTTTTTCTATGTTAAGGTTAAGAATACATGTATGATGGTCCGTTATGTTGTTTCTCCATATTATTGTTTGAAGATTATCAATGTAGTTGGAATTACACCATATGTGATCAATACATGATGGTATTTGATTATTAAATTCTCTAGTATATTTATTAATACAGGGTTTAAAATTTAAAGCGGTCATCATGTTAATATAATTGTCCTTTTCAATAGTGTGATTATTTTCAGCAATGTTAATATTAATATCGCCAATTAGAAAATTATTTGTACATTTATTATTTAAAATAATATTATTCAATTCTCCAATAAAACTGGATATAACAGCAGAGTGAGTCCTGTATATTGATATTATTTGTATAGGTAGTTTATTATTAATGCTCAGTCTTATAATAATACAGTTTGCATTAGTCATATTCGTTTCAGTAAAGAGTACGTCTTTAAATATCGTCTTCGTGTATATAACAATACCACTATTTTTGTTAATATAATGTGAGCTCTGAAAGTAGTTGTAATTGGGGAGAGTTTGATTTCTCTATAATATCTGCGTCACTCAATAATAACAACATTTTGATAAGTAATTTTTATGAAAAATCAGCTCAAGGGTGTTGAATAACGATTTATCACGTTTTAAAAATAATTGTTTCGAAAGTGAGTAGGTAAATACGTAGTTTAGTTACCTACCTAAAATAAGAAAAATAACTTTTTTAACCAGTATCGGCGGTTGTAGAATCTATATATAAAGCTATTTTTATATAAATAAATACTAGATGAGGCCCCGCCGTTGCCCAGACTTTGCACAGAGATCAAGACAAATTAAATTCTGCTTTAAGGGGTGCGAAACGGGGTTGGAATGTTTTTTTTGTAAATCTTATATAAACATTCACCTTCCTCTAGTTTTGAATTTAGGTGTGCGAAATTTCACCGAACAAAATTGTAGATTTGTATACAAAAACAAATCCAAACGGCGACACAGACAATCTTCTCTCTATATACAAAAATATATATGAAAATTATTCTCGCTTCATCTTAATCTTCTATATTCATACTTGAATTGTATAATTTAAAAAAAATACTGATTTTATTTTATCCGTCATTTTCATAATATTGTGTAAACAAAAACCTAGCTCTGTAAATTGCCATCTCAACACAGGCATTTCACACCTAGCGAGATGGACAATACGTCATCACTGTAAATAAATGTAATAATAATATAAAAAAATTAAATTCTAGCAGAAGTCCCCGGGTTGCAAGCGTTGCTCGGGTTTAGCACATATATTTTGGAAAACAGATGTTGACAGATACCTTTTTCTTATTTTTAAGGTCAAGTGTGCAAAACTTCCTAAAAATCAGAATAAAACTATAGATTTGTATAAAAAAATCAAATCCACTCCGGCCACAAACACACGGACACTATTTTATTTAGTGATTTAGGACTTGGCCAGCCGAGGAATTAAATGTGCGACGCCTGGGTGGGACCCAAACGCGATGCCAACTCAGCTACTGACCGGTCTATACAACCTACACCGGCATATTACCTATCTATATAAACAGATAGATTAATTTAAACACTAAGCTTAGGTAGGGGTGTTCCAAGCTGCATCACATTTGACGATCATCAAATCGTTTTCAGCACCATTTTGAATATTTTACAAACAAAAGTCTCCGTTAAATTGTGGCGACACCAAACAGTAACCAGGTGAGGGACCCTCGATAAAAAGCTACACAGTCGGTTTGGTGTCTCAACTGGTTCTGCCACATTATTATGCTTAATAGCTTGGCACCATAGTCCCAAATCAAAATTAAACATAGAAAATTTAAGCCAATCAAATGTTTCAGACAAAACCTTATGATTGAAGATGACTAAGGACGGGTTTCATAAAATTTGAACAATTCATCAATTTCGAAGTTAATTTTCAAGTTCTGTAAAAGTAATATTAAAGTTATGTTATTATATCAACATGGGCCAGTTGCTTCACAGAACTGAAATAATAATAGCACTTTTATAGACGACTCACAGTCCTCGAAAATTAACTCTGAAATTTGATGAATTTTTAAAATTCTCTGAAATAACCCGTCCTAAATGTTTCTCTCGGAAATGAGTATTTTAGTTAAGCGTGTAACTTGCCACGTGATTAGAATGGTATCGTAGAATAGTAAATATATTATTTATTGTTATTATTGAGTGATGAAGCAAAGGACTTCTAGGAAGAGAAAGCAGATTAATTTATGTGTTTATGTGAAAAGGGATTCCCAATATGTATATTATTCATTCTGACGTCCATGGAATGGGCGCATTCGAGATATCTGTCCTGTTCCGATAAACAATAACATGATATCTGATAAATGTTCCTTCTAGTGAATTAGTGAATCCTTTAACTTTGGGATGTCCCATTCCTTCTTTTGTAGTTATTCTTCATAGAAGAAATGCAGATAAGTTGATTTGGTTTGATGACTGGCGGTAATTCCAGGCCGTCCAACTGGCCACTCTAGACAAAGTTGGGGTAAGCAATTCCAGAGGCTACACGGAGAAAACTTCCTGTTAAATTATTAGTACTCCTGAAAAATACAGGATTGTAGGCCATCAACGAATGAATTGATGCGTATCCTGATAAACTAAGTGAAATACCAATGTTTTGTCACGATCCGTCCGAACACGGTTTACACATAAAAAACCGAACATTTTTGGATTTCGTCATGATATATTAAGACAAACGCAGGTTACCAACACTTGATCAGGAAGCGACCTGCAGTCCCGTTGTTAACAGGATTAATAATTATAAGAGCATTTTAATAAATCAGCATTACTTTTTTTCGCGAGGTGTGCAATGGACCGAGGACGAGGAAGTAGCCCAGGACAGGGACGCCGGGGGCCCTATCACAGTTGATTGATAAAACCCTACATCGTCATACTACCGCCGCCCCGGGAACCCTTTATTAGATAACCAAAACCTTTGCCATAGGTCACTACCATAGTGGTTCGCTACGTTTGGTGACTTAGCAGGGGAGCCCGGGTTCGTATAGTGAGGTATGTCCGGGTCTTCCATCCACCAACTGCGTGTCAGGTCAGATCGCGAGGGACTGGTTGAGGGAGACTCTTTGACCTCTCCAGCAGGACTCTCTGGGAACATCGTCTTACACCACCAGTGGGAAGGATGGATTCATACATCCGTCACTCCTGGCATACTGACCCCCAGATTCCTACCCAACCCTCATACCTTTTTCCTTCCCAGAACTTCCTCCCCTTCCTTTACTAAAACGACCCTACACGCAGCATCCCCAGAGATGACATAGACTCTGAGGGGAATTATTTTCCTCAGGGCCTCGTGTGTGGAGCTAATGTTCACAAAATACCTCAATGATTAACAACCTTTTTAGTGTCAAAAAGAACATGCAAACTACCAATCTATATTAAAGGAAATGTATTTAATATTGTAATATCTTAGTAAAAAAAAACAATGTAAATCGACGATAACCAATTTAGGAATGACAATCCATAAACAATACCCACCAGCGTTGCTATCGTAGGGAGATTTCTTATTTACTTAGATGATATCGGCTTGGCTATCGACACACAGCCGTGTGAATAATATTCTTTATAAAAGATAAGAATATTACCCATCTACGTATATATTAGATAAATATAATAGTTACCAATAATAATATATGTATGCATAATCAATTTATTTTCCTTGTGGTTCATTATTTGTTACTATTTTGTTATCAATTCAAATATTTAAGTTATTTTTCCTCCACCGCTCTATCTACTCATTTTTCTTCTAGTTACATTAGTATAAGTGAAACTTCTTGCTTAAAAAAACAATACTTTATTGAAATAACTAATAACATGTTTCCTAAATAAAAATTAATGAAGAAAACATAATTTAGACAATAATAGCTGACGTGTACCTGACGTTGCTTGACTTTTCTCTACTTTCTATAAATATAATATGCATATATATATATGTAAACCTTCCGGAAGGAATTCTTTAAATAATAGTGAAAACCCTGTCAAAATTGGTTGAGTAGTTTTGCAGAACAAAGCGTACAAACAGACAGACGCGAATAGCGACTTTATTTAAGAATAATAGAGATAATTTACTTTTCTTTTATACTCTTTATTTGCTAACGTTAGATGAGAATTAATTATGTGTATATTTTAACATCGTTAACAAAATAAATTCGATCTCAGTAACATAGGAGCAGCTTGATAGTTGAGATATTACTCCTATTGATTCCCGACGACGATAAAACATATTCACAAATGAACCATTTGTTAAACCGAATCTATACGAAACAGTATTTTGCAAGATCAATATTTTTTTCTTTCTGTATTTTTTATTAAAAAATCGAACACACGGAGAAAACTTACAAATATAAAACTGTTAATTTATGTAAAATCTGGTCAAATTATTCGTTTTCCTGTTACAAACGGGACTACAGGCCATTAACGAATAAATTGAAAGAGTTCCTAAAAAAGTATCAGTTAAAAGATAATGTTTTATGAGGACGGCGGATCACGTGTTCATACAAATGTTGATATTGATATTAACGTAATGATATTGTTGCATTTCGTCAAGATATTTACTAGGAAAAGAACACGTGTTCTAGATATATTCTGAATGACTAATATTTTAACAGGAAATCGGCATGCTATCACTTTTTTAAAGAAACATTTTTCTCCGTTCTCTTTCATGCTTAAATCGAGATTTTCGAATTTAAAACAACTTTTTATAACCAATGTACGGTATTATCAGCTACAGAGCCCTAATGAATCACCGAATTGTGTCTTGTTGCTAGGCCGCTAAACTCAATGATACGATGAATTCCTTTAGATCTAGGGAAAAATATATGCAACTATGAAAAAGACCAAGATTTATGGACGAATTAATTTTTCTTCAATTGGACTACCAGTGAGATAGGCCACGAGTCACCCCTGGTTCTGACTGTCACTCTAGTCTAGCCAGACAGTGTTGTGGAATGTTGAATATAGGAAGAAGAAAATGTGAAAGAAAGCTGAAAGATCTTCAATTAAAATTTATTACAAACGGATATGAAATATTATCTATTTTTGATAAATCTGGTCAAATTATTCGTTTTACAGTTAAAAATGGGACTGGAGGCCTATAACGAATGATTTGACAAATTTCAAAAACAAACTATCAGTAAAGGACGAATATGTTATGAATCAGGGGGTCGGCACACGTGTTCTTCAAAATAATAATAGTTTGGCATCTCGTCCGTTATATTTATTCGGACAAGGGTACCTGCGTGAACACGTGGTCAGATATATTCACAATGACTAATATTTTATTGGGAAATTACCATGTCACATTTTTAACAGTATTTTCTCGGTGTACAACAAGAAAGATAGCGAATATTATCAGCACTTATTAGGAAAATTTTGTCAAAATAGGTAATTATCTACCGATGTATTTTTAGTGTCCATTGTTCGTAATCGGACCAATCATTGATTACTTCGCCGTATTCGATAAAAAGAGTTTTTCTAGGTACACAGAGAACTTGTCTGCGCCTGTCTCCATGTTTCACTACTGTCGATTGAAAAAACAACAGTTGGGAATGTGTGTTTGTTTTACCAGTATTTCAGCGGAACGTACACGGAAGAAGTAGCGAATCGATCGCTGCACGGTCGAAAGACTCGCAAAATGCCTGCCCAATTTCGCTCAAAAATCGAAACTGGCCAACGTTCATAAATTATTTTATTTAACGGACCATGTCCAATTACAACTTATACCATATTAAACGAAGAAGAGGTGTTACAATATACGACTATTTAAAAAAATAGAGGTTTGACAAAAATAAGGCACAGAAACAATGTGAAGTCAAGACAGGAACAAAGTTTTGATTGATCACGACATCTGTCACATCTATACAAAATATTACTTTCGTAATAAGGTACGCAATGACGAAAATCATTGATTTACAACAAAAAAGGAACGGAGTTGAGACAAGTTTGGCCATTTTGAATATTGATGAATGGTACCCATAATTCGTGGAGTGTTGATTGAGGAAAAGGAATTCATTATTTCTGATTATTAATGAATTAATGTATGTTATGCTGCGTTTAAACAGGAGAAAATTTCCGCGAGCCAAGCAACGAATTATAGAAAGGAACCAAGGAAGTGCAAAGGCGTTTAGCGCCGTTTGCGGTTGCTTCGATACTTTCCCATAATTTGTGGTTCGGTTCGTTCTCTTTTGTCCTGTTTATACGCACCCTTATGAGACTGAAGGGAGTGGGAAGGGGGGAGAGATGAATAAGAGAAGGGTTGGGGCGTACTTGGCTTTTCAGATCTGGTCACTAAACACGGTATTTCAAACAACGTTTCAACGTTCGACGCCTACCGCTCGACAAGAGCCACTTTTGAGATCTTTACAACGTGTCTACAGTTTATAATGTCGTCCTAGAACCTACCAGAAGTGGTTCCTTGGTGTGTGCATTCAGTCTTCACATAACTTACAACGACATATGTGCCCCAGTAGTTGATATACGAAAGTACAAGCAAATCATATTTCCAGCGGGTCATTATTTTAGCTATCTTCTAGTAAAAGACTCCAGCGCAAGCTCAAACGGACGTGCATAATCCGTTGTGTACAAAACTATGTTTTACCATACCTACTATGGAGAGAGCATCGGGCGGTATCGACACAGCTCGACTAGCCAAAACGGTGACATGAGCAAGACAATCACGTGTTAGAGCAGTGCAGATATATAACTCATCACATGCATTATAGGTGCATGCGCGTAGCACCTTAAAGGCAATTGACTTTTGAACCATTTCGATCATGCGTAATCCAATGCGTCCGGATTTGTTATAGAATAATAATTTACAATGTTAGCGCTACAAAATTCACACATTGACACTCGTGCGCGGTGAATTTAAACGGTTTCGCAATATTTTCAGCGATAAGTTGCTTGTCCTTTACTCCCGAGATGATTATGCGATCGCTGACGTAGCAGTATTATTTACTCAATTATTTTACAAATGCAACGTAGTGGAGAGAATGAATTGCAGTAGGTACCCCCCATTGATTGATTTGCAAAATGCAAAATGCACTGCTGTCACGGGCCGCATCTGATACCTACGTAAGTTTCCCCTTTTCAAGGGTGTCGAGATCCTCTTTATAATCGGCTATAACAACAAAGACGATGTATATGATGTTGTGAACGGTTCCGGGGTCAAATAACAAGCAGCACGTAGACAGTGGACAGTAAACACGCGCCGATATAACAGGCTTTAGGGGAGATCCCCGCACCACCACACACCAAGAAAGAGATATTATTTATCTTTATACACATACGAGATTCATTTTTATGGATGAGAAAAGGCCTTATAGCAAGATGGGTCATCTACGTTCGGTATTACAGGCTATCATTTAAATGGTCAGCATGATATTGAGATTTTGGTCAACTCTAAATTTCGGTTGAGCAGCCACTTGTGGTCAGCAAGTACACGGAGACAACATGCTGATTTGAAATATTGTTAATTTATTAAAAATCTGGTAAAATTATTCGTTTTCCTGTTAAAAACGGGACTACATAACAATCTATCAGAAAAGCACGAATATGTTACGAGGAAGTCGGAACACGTATTACTAAAATAATAATATTTTCGCATCTCCTCCCATTATATTTATTCGGACAACGTCACCTACATGAAAACTTGTTCAGATATTTTCTGAATGACTTATATCTTACTAGGAAATGGTCATGCAGTCACATTTTTAACAGTACTTAATAAAAAATCCGTGCTCCTTTTTTTCAGTGTAGACAAAGATTGATCAGCAAATAATGTCAACTCCTAACCTAACCTAACCTTATCTTTATATTATAATCTTGCTCATAATACGGGCATGAGCCTAGTATGTTAGTTGAAAAAGTCACCAAAATTGTAATCTTTTAATATTAATAAAATTAAGAAGAAAAAAAAATATTTAAAAAAAAAAACCTAACCGAGTTTTTAACGTTTTGAATCAGATATTTTTTCACTGCTGACAAAAACATAGTATTATGTACAAATGATATAATAGATTTTTTTTCTCGCTAACCCAATACTATATTCAAATGGCGAACCATTTAAAAATTAAATGTTTTTTACTACATTTTTTTTTAAAGAAATTCAAACATTGCCAGGTTACGAATAACCTGACAATATTTGAAAATCTCCTACTACCACCACAGTTAGCTGAAAATGTTGCTTGTGTTGTGATGGAGGACTTAGCCAGCCGAGGAATTGAACACACTACGCCTGGGTGGGACCCAAACGCGATGTCAACTTGGCCACCGACCGGTCAACTTACTTCTAGTATTAATTATTTTAATTCTCAATATTATACTCCGGTAAAGGTATGAAGGCTGTTTTAGGAATACGAGGTAATAATGTTTTACCTGAAATTAAAGATGCCGCCAGACGTAAATTTTATAAATGTTTCCGATAAATCATTTTACAAAGCTCACATCTCTTTCACCTGACATAATCAATTAATTATGTAACAGCTTCGCCAGAAATTTTAACAGCAATTTTCCTTATTGAACAAACAACGCGGTGTGTTGTATTTTTCCCACGCGTAAATCGCAATTTCAAATTTGTATATATAGATCATAACAAAAATGAAGTTACGTTATTTGAAAATAGTTACTTGAAGAGTTGACTATTCATGAGAGACCTGTGAAAATTTCATAACGCCTGCGCTCACCTTTCGAGAGATTTGCTGCTTTAGCACACAGATTTTCCGCTGTTGATAATAATTTAAAAAAAGGTACCCGAAGAAGATTAGGTAAGTTATAGTTCATTAAATCACGATTTAGTGGAATTATTTAGAAAAAATAATTTTTAACGTGAAATTCAATCAAATTGTGTCATTTTCACGAGGATAATGAGAATTTCACAATTTTCTGGCAAATAAAGCGAATTTTTAACGCGTTTTTTTGGCATGAATTTCAAAATAAGAATGTAATATTTTATTTAATATTACTTTATCATGAATAGTTTTGAATGGTTATGACAAGCGCGGAAGAATAAAGTAACGCGATTTTTCTAGGACCCTACCCATGATATAGGTATTTCAGGGGTAAATCTTATAAATTGCAAATAGTTTTCTCACAGTAGGTTCATAAAAATATTAACATTAAAATTTATACAAAGGTCTTTAAAAAAAACTGCATAATTTATTTTTTTCTTAATAGAGGGGATGCATGAATTTACATAGATCACATTTATATTAATATTCTGTTTAGCGAATAAATCCTAATATATAAGGTTTTCCAATAAGAGGTGTTATTTTGAATAGCTCGCTATTTCGGTAGATGTTACTTTTGAAGCTGTCATTTTTTGACATTTGACAAGTAGAAACTACGCCATTAATAAAAATGGAACGATACACGCTTCACCCACGCATTACAATTATTAAAAGTCACTTGAGTGAATCAAATGCAAATCATCTTGAGTGATGAGGCCCATTTCCACTTCGGTGGCTTCGTCAACAATCAAAATTGTCGCATCAGGGGCTCGGAAAACCCAAGAGTTATTGTTGAAAAGCATCTCTTTTCTCAACGTGTGACTGTTTGGTGCGGTTTATGGTCCGGCGGAGTCATTGGACCTTACTTTTTCGAAAATGAGGCTGGAGCAACAGTTACGGTGAATGGATTGCGATTGGATCGATTGATGATTTTTTATGGCCGGAATTGGATGGTATTGATCTGGACAACGTTTACTTTCAACAAGACGGCGCTACGTGCCACACAAGCAACGAAACCATTGATCTTTTACGATTGAATATCAAAATAACACCTCTTATTGGAAAACCCTGTATAAAAATTCATCTGGCATATGTTGACGCTCGAAAAACTCCAATAGTCGACTGATATCGCTGAAAATTTTAACGTTTGTTTGAATGGTAGAAGTCGGGGACGCCTGAGGAATACTAAACGCAATATCTCTGCACTGGAATGAGATAGGGAGTAGAATTAAAGTCGATATAATGTAGTTTTTTAACAATAACATTGTGATGTACAGCAGTGAATGGAGAATGGAGAGATAAAAATGACGAAGCATTTGTGGGCGTGGAACATAATAATTATTTCATTATAATATTATTATCTTGATAGCTTCTTTCAATAATACGTATAATTATGTACGTGGTATTACTCACACGAGTTTTAAAATACTATCGTTCGGTATATTTTTTCTATTACCCCCTTGAAGCCGTAGTTACTCATATAGTTATCAAACAATAACACTTGGCTAATTTATGTATAGCATCATAATGATGACATGATCAAATTTACCGGTCGGTTAATTCACAAAAATAATAATTTTTTTGAGCAATAAAACGCAAGATAAAAGAATTGAAATAATTCATAACAGAGAGTGACTGAGTATTTCATCAAAATGAAAATTCAACACACCTACAAAAAGTGATATATAGTCATGAAAAGTGATGAAACAAAACTAGGTTAAATAGGTTACATAGGTAACTATTAAACTAAGTTTTTGTTTCATTACTTCTAATGACTATATCACTTTTTAATCTACAAACCTACACCTACAAAAAATGATATAAAGTCATGAAAAGTGATGAAACAAAAACTAGGTTAAATAGGTTACATAGGTAACTATTAAACATAGTTTTTGTTTCATCACTTTTAATGACTCTATATCACTTTTTAAATAAATAAATTCTTTATTCCAGTATGCGGGGAGGTTAGTGCAATCCCACACATCCCATAGAGGATAAAAGTACAGATAGTATTTACATATAGTAAAATAAATAAAAAGAGATTAAAAAATTAAAAATTAAATTGAAAATGAAATTAAATTAAAGCAGAGAACAACGGGAATCCATCGGATCTAACATTGTGGGAGCAAGTATCTTTCTCCAATGGTCTTCAATGCTCGATCCTGAAGTCAGACGCTATTCTATGATAAGAATGTTTCTGGAATGGTTTATCCTTTCCCTCAGTCCTGCAATCCTGGTTCTTAACAGAGCTGTAGATCCTGGAACTCGCCCTTAAAGGTGTGTTGAATTTTCATTTTGATGAAATATTATGTAACCACCCCATTGATGTATTTGTATATATGTATTTAGTCTATGAACCACCCTAATATTTATATGCAAATTAAAAAAATAAAATGTTACTAGATTATATGTTCAAAAGTGTTAGTATAAATAGTACAGTCCATGGCTATCCTACGAGACGCTGCAACGACTTTAGACTTTCTTTAGACAAATTTATCGACAACGCAAAACAATATTTATTATAAAGGTTTCAAAATGTTCAATAAACTCCCTTTAATTGTTAAGGAAGTTTTCGTGGGTTATGTCTCAATGTTGTGAAGTACAAATATTAGTACGTACGTAATGAAATATTTGTATAGAAGTTAGTACTTAATAATTAAGTTTAATCGCGGCCGGTTTACACAATTCGGGCGGCGGGTTTTGGTACCGCCGCCCCGGGAACCATTTATTGGATAACCAACACCTCTGCCATTGGTCACCCCAAATGTGTTTGGTAATTTAACGGGGGTCCCGGGATCATCGGGTGAGGTGTGTTCAGGATGCGCCTGCCCGCCAGCTACGTGGCGTGCCAGATCGGGGGAGGCTGGCTTGGGGAGACCCTTTGACCTCTCCAACTGTTCTCTCTTGAGCCATGGCCTAGCGCCCAGTGGGAGCGATAGATCATTCGTCCATCACTCCTGGACAGATTGATCCCTAGATCTACCCACCCCTCATTTTCCGTCTCAGAACTTCCTCTCCTTTCTTTTTCTTAAACTTACTCTCCACACAGCATCCCCAAAGATGAAATAGCTATGGGTTAGTGTAAAAAAAATGATAAAAAATATTAATGATTTATTCATCATTAAAAATTTTTTTTTAAGAAATACTCCTTCCTTTCCTTAAAAAGATCCTCCACACAGCATCCCCAAAGATGTCATAGGCCCCGAGGGGAATTAATTTCCAATGCAGAAAAAAAGAGTTGGTAAATAAATGTTAATTATTGAAATAAATAACAATTTTTGTTAAATATAAACCTCAAGAATTCTCTATGGAATAACTTGAAAATAATGTTTTTTTCAACCTGGCAATTCAGATCTTACGAAACACAGTAAAAGCCATTTCAAGCGACACGTTTCGATTTTGAATGGTGCCCTTCCACCGGGACGATACCGAGAAAATGCTCGAGAATACTAGATCTTACCATTCTACAATATGGTGAAAAAGGCATCATTCAGAATCCAAACGTTGCTTTAAATGGCTTTAGCCGTGTTTGCTGACCAGACCTGAACAGCCGTGAACTTCCTGACCTCCTCTTCCCAATCTCCTTCCCTAGTCAAATGGCTCCAGACGGTTGGGAGGAGTTGGGACTCTTGTGCGGTACTCACACAGAAATTAAAAATAAATAAAAATTATATTATTCACAAATTAGGAGACTTCTGGCAGTGAAGAGGCTAGGATATTCGCACAAAATTATAAAAACCAGTGATCAAAATAACTAAAATCATTACTCCAACCATCAACCAACATCAAAAGCACTTTATCAACCACCCATAAAGGCTGTTGTTTGTTGAGGCTATGAAAAAACCGCTAATATACGAATAGTAGATCGCGTATATATAGCCAGCCCCGAGATACGCTCCAATCACAAACAGTTGAGCTATAGCGTTGTGAAGACATAGGTACTACTTCATACATTTGTGGAGATTATAAAATAATCAACTTAGCGCAAATCAAAAGTGCCAGTTTGTGCCGACTGTGTAAAAAGTTTCAAGCTGAATACCAAAGCTGTTGTAATACTGGTGCTGACGATGTCTATCGTCATATTGTTACTGGTTGGGATATCCCTGGTGGGGTGGAGTGCCACACACGTTGTGCCAGAGGGTAAGTTCGTTTTTTTATAATACCTGTCATACACGTATAATTGAAATTTTGTCATAAGTCAATAACGATATTGAGATATTTAAAAAAATCATAATTCCTAAAAATGGTGTTTTAAATGAGAAACCTTATTTTTTTAAATTAAAATTTATTATAATGAAAGTGGCTCAGGTGAATAAACAAACTAACATTTAGGTACTAGAGATTTTCCCAAATTTTATAGTTAAAAGAAACACATAGTAATGGCGCGCTTGGGATTCTCTTAAATTTTAACTCTTGACAGGCCGAGATGCGATACAAAACGTCTATAACCAAGTGGGACTTCCGACGACCTCATGCATTTTCTGTCTTATGGGCTCTTAAACTATAGAAATCCCAATTATTCAGTCAATTTTTAAATTCTAACTTATGTATTTGCGCAGAAATAGGTAAAATACTAAAATGATACGTCAAGTATTTGAGCTAATATAAGGAGGATGGTAATTTTGGGTACTTCCTACTCCCCCACTTGGCTGCGGGATAGTTAATGAAAATGCAAAATTAACACTATTTCAACTCATTTTCAACGTTTTTTGTTTGTGTAATAATAGACAATACAGGAGGGAGTACGTGGGTAAAGTGCACTAACTTCGGGGTGTGATTCTACAAGATTTTAGACGTAAAAAAACTTTTTTGAAATTTCAACGTTTCAGGTAGATTTAGGAAAAAAAACTTAAATTGTTTGTATGGGAAAATAAATATTCTTCTATGGAAAAAAAATGTTGAAATTTCTAAAAAGTTATTTATCCATTTTTTTCTACCATCATGAATCACCTCCCAAAGTTAGTGCACTTTACCCCCGGACACCCTGTATTTGAGTTAATTCTCTATTGAAACAGGAGCAGACCACAATAATTATTTCTAAAGAAATTGATCACTATCTCAAAATCAGCATTTTTTACTTGTGTCCTTGTATCATGTTTGTATCCTTTGCAGTTTAATATAACTATAAATTTATTACAAGATAATACATTTCAAAATGATAACAAATTTATAATATAATATTCCCAGTGAGTTTACAAAACGCATTTCGGGATAATGATAGTGGGATTACAAATTATTGTCCAAAATTGATCAAATTGTCCTCCAAAAGAAAGAAACAAACTCATTATTTTCGATTGCAGGGATAATTGGAAGTTTCTATTTTCGCACTTATAATATATCTATTATTTACACCTGAAACTACACAACATAAAAATGCTCAAGCTGGAATATGTTAGTTATCAATTTATGAAAAGAAACAAAATATTAATTTATCTAAAGAAGAGTGTCTGTGGAGTGTCGGGAGAGGAGTGGATTTTATTTGACACGTTTTATTCTGAGATTGATGGAATTTAGCACACCTGACCTTCAAAACAAGAGCACCTTATCTTCACCGCTTAGCAGAATTTTAATATTTCTTGACGAAATTTTGAACACTTGACGTTCATAATAAAAGGAAAATTACTCTCTACATTTGATTTCGAAAAACTCTGCGTAAAGCACACTTATTGTATGTCCAGAATAATTTATTTCTTTTGTAAGAAACAAACAGCTTTTACATAATATACAATGATAGATATAAATATACAAATTAACTGAAGTCAAGGCACAGAAGTTTCTTATGCTAAAGTTCATTGGAAATGAAGTTTTAATATCTTAAAATTAATTTGGTGTTAAAGGAAGGGGAGAGGAAGAGGAAAATAGGAAGAGGATAGGAGAGGCTCCCTAAACATTCCATACTCTCATATTAATAATCGATCGATCGTACGCATTACTTCATATCGATATTTCTTTAGGTTATTACCAAAAATGTCAATGCTGTAAAATTTTTTATTATATTGTGCACATATACGAGGAATTGGGAAATTTTTTCGAATGTTTGTTCTACACTACGGTAGATAAAATAAATCAGATTGTCGGGTTGATCTAGACGGATTATTAAATTGGGAAGTTCTGGTGAGTCCAGACCGTTATTTAGGATTTTAAACAATAAGATTTGATCAAAAATTAGACGTCGTGTTTGGAGGGAGTTAAAATTATGAAATTTAATGGATTCGGTATAATTTGAGATGTGTAAGTTTAGCTTATAAATTACGTGTTTAAAATTTTTTTTTTTAATTCTTTCTATTCTTTCGATATGGGCTTGGTATAAAGGAATCCAGATCGGTGTACAGTGTTCCAGGTGCGGGCGAATATATGAGGTGTAAAGGGAATATAGAGTGTTTATGTTGTGGAAGGGTTTTGCTATGCGAATTATAAATCCCAGCATTTTATTTGCTTTGTTAATGATGTCATCAGTGTGTTGGATAAAGTTTAATTTAACATCCAGTGTTACCCCAAGGTCCCTGATATATTTTACTTCATTGATGTGTGTGCCGTTTAGTGTGTTTACAAAGGATATTTTATTTTTATTACGTGTAAATGTTAATTTATTGCATTTTGCGACGTTAATAACAAGTTTGTTTAATTCGCAATACACATTATAATATTTTTGAGAAAAACGTATTTGCATGTGTGATTCATCGTGTCGTTCAGTTACATTACATAGTAATTGCAATAATTATGAATATGTATATATATGTGGGTTATGTGCCAACACAGTGCTAAATGCACACAAAGATGAACCGATAATAATAACAATTACTCAAATTTGAGTAAAATATTTTCCTCATTCCACATATTTGTAATACTGTACCCCGTCACGTGTAGCTGTGGATTGGTCTGTCTGTGCAGATAGAGAAACAATATCACGTTTTTCTTTTAAGTCCAACAGATGGCACAGTTTTTTCAAAAATGTCAAGTTTTTACCTGTCACAGCTGACATCTATATAATATAGGTTTATAAAAACACAATCGTATTCGAATTCAACGCTGTGTCAAATTTTCTGATTGAAATGATTTTTCCTAAGCATGAGTGCGAATTTGTAACAATAAGCTGGATATCCGTGGACATGAATGATCACAGTAAGAACATGAGAATGGATTTTGCTTAGTATGAGTGCGAATGTGTCTTCTTAAGCTTGACTTGTGAACATGAATAGTTACACTAAGAAAATGAGAATGGTTTATCATAAATATGAGTGCTATTGTGTCTCATTAAACGTGACTTCTGTGAACATGAATTATCGCAGTAAGAACATGAAAATGGTTTATCCTTTGCGACATAAAGGCTTAAAGAAGAAACTTACACTAAGGATTTGCGAAGAAACTAACACAAAATATCCTAACATTACTTTGCATGCCAGAAAATTATTACTACCCATTCCCTCAACTCATTTGGTGGAATGTGGTTTTAGAACCATAAGCGATTTACTCACTAAAAAACGAAATCGATTGGACATAACTAAAAGAGGGGACCTACATAAGACTGATTTTTTTTTTTTTTTTTTTTTAAATAAATAAATAAGACTGAAATTAACTAAGTTTGACCCGGACATAAAATTTCTTTGTAGCAAGCGTAACTGAATAATATACGTATTAGAATAGGTTTTATTTAATTTCATTAGGGGTTCATATGTTTACAAACATATTACAATATGATTTTAAAATTTACCTGCTGTTTAATAAAGATGCCGGTGGGGCATCTGACTTTTGAAAAGACTACGGTGGGGCATCGCATAAAGTAGGCTGGGAAACACTGATATAGATAGAAGATACATACATAATACATTATACACGGTGTCCGGAAACTCGTAGTACAAGCGGGAAACTGGAGAATCTACACCACATGGGGAACCCAAATAAACATAAAGTTTTTTGATTTGAGCATTTTCAAAAAAAAAAAAAAAAAAACCAAAAAAAATATTTTTTGGCTATTTTAGGGTTAAAGTTTTTTCTGGTGTTTAGGGTTGAATAACAGATGTTTTAACCCTGCAGAGCAGAAATATTTTATGATTACACCGGGTTAAATGAAGGGTGATTTCAAAATAATGCTTCAAATCCGAGTTTCTTCATTTGTTTTACTTTCAAATAGTTTTAATTAGTTGTGTACTTTGATCTTCAGTAATAATTAATAAGAATTTGATAAAAAAAAATAAAAAAAAAAATCAACTTCAAACTCGATTTACTCGATAACGAAAGCTCAAATAAAAAAAAAATATACTACAAAATCGACTCCAAATGTGATGTAGATTCACCAGTTTCCCGCTTGTACTACGAGTTTCCGGACACCCTGTATAACTTCGGATAATGTATTAAGCATTGTTCATCAAAATCATTACTATCAAATGTCAATGCCTCGAAGCGTAAGTGAAGCAATCTCGAAACGAATGATTTATGGCAAACCTACAAGAACGTGTAGATACTTTAAAATTTTATTAAATATGAAATAAGAGGTTTAAGAGTGGTGTTTACGTAGATCTTTTCGGGATTAAAACAAACTGTAATATGAGAATTTAATTAACTACATTTGTATCGTTCACACAAAGTAGAAGGCAAGTTTAAAGAGTTTACTTGTAATAAATTCTACCACATGAGTGGCCGAAGACGGAGAGATTTCCCAGACATGAAAGGTTAATTTAGTAGCAATGCAACTCTCTGCTTATAGAAGTTATTTTTTTTTTATAGTGAATACCTCACAAGAGTCCCAACTGCTCCCGTCTGGAGCCAGTGAGACTATGGCATCCCCAATTGGGGGATGTTGTGAGGCTGAAGGTAAGTGGGGAAGGGAAAGAGGAAGGTGGGGAAGTACCTGGCTATTCAGATCTAGTCACTAAACACGGCTAAAGCCATTTGGAGCAACGTTTCAATTCTGAATGGTGGTCTTACACCAGGGCGATACTGGTAGTATCTTCCACTCTGGAACGTGCCGCAAATATACTATATATTATTTTAATTTTAATTAATTAATTGTGAAATAACACAAATTAATCAAATAAAATTTATTTGCGCACGCCGGGTTCGAACCCGCGACCTTCGGAATGGCAGTCCAATGCGTTACCACTGGACTATGCCGGCCTGTAAACTGGAAATACATTACAGATGTGGCGGCATTTGCGTACAATAAAAAAAGTTCGTAACATCATTCGATTAATAAACATGTAGACATCGAAACCGAATCGATTTTATCAATCGCTATAAAATAATTAGATTCTCTTATCAGAAACGAATTGCTCAGGCTTTATAAGTACAGGCGTCGGGTAAGAGTGTTGTCGTTGTTCTACCGGTATATCAATGGAAGATGCACCGAGGAACTAGCGTCATTGGTCTCTAAGGCACCTGTGCATAATCGGAAAACACACTAAACGCTCACCCTACATTTGTACAGAGTTGACAATTGTCATGCGAGAAGGATTGTTCTACAGTTCGGCTACGGAACGATTTGCCGGCTTCCGTGATTCCTCCCTCCTATAAACATGGGTCTCTTCAAGACCCAGGTTCACTCCTTCTTTTCCTTAAAAAGGCCTTCCACACAGCATCCCCAAAGATGACACAGGCGCTGAGGTAAATTATTTTCCTCAAGGTTTGGATTAAATGTAAATAAAAAAAAAAATTAGTAAATTTCACACTGATATTGCAAGGAATGTAGACTCTATTTATATATAACTCAATGAATAGCACACAACTTTTTTGTAGAGATCATAATTACATGGGCTCGAGACACTGAAGAGATCAACCGATAGAAATGTGTTCTGGGAGTATCCGTGTACACCAAGTAAGCTCAATTGTCATTACTTCTGGTGAAATTGATGAAACATTTTCAAATATAGAATTGTTTTCTTGAAATCAATTTCATTGGACTATCCTTTTTTGTGTGAAACCGCACAAGAGCACCAACTGTTCCTAATCGTCTGGAGCCAGTGAGACGGTGGCATCCCCAATAAAATTTACTTGCGCACGCCAGAATTTGAACCCACGACCTCCAGCTTGCTAGTCAAGAGCCTTACCCCTTGACCACGGAGGCCCGAAATCGTATCGGGGGCCTAAGAACAGAATATTGGTCGATCTGTGGAGAGTAGACATCGCACCCAAAAAGTATGTTCCTTATTTTCCCTTATTCAAAAATCATAAAATTTGTAAGTAGGTACTTAAATACGTACCTACAGAGATATAAACCATATATTTTATTTAACTTTATAAATTCCAAAGAAACGTCACTATCTCAATGATAATTCTCTTTTCAAACTTTCTTCAGGTACCATAATATTTAAAAAAAAAGAAGCAAACAAAAAAGTCCAAATAAACACGAAGAAGTCATTTCACATTTGAAAAAATAATCTTTACTGAATTATGAAAACGACCACAATCTTAAAACGGAACGTACCAACAAATTTACAGACAGGCGAAATACAAAAAAAAGGTCGCGTTATAACAGGACTGCGCTTAAGTATTGCTAAATACTAATTAAAAATCTTTTCAAATTATTGGTAATCCGGTTAAAAAAGGGATTGCAGGCCGTTTCCTGAAAAACTTTTAGTAAATTCTTAATATATCGAAACACGTGTTGATGCACTTGCATTTGCCTTAATAATATATAATAATGAAATGCGAAAATATTAGGATTTTTATGAACAAGTGTTCCGACATTTTGATAGTAAATTCGTATTTTACTCAAAGTGTATCAGGAAACCTATCAATTCATTAGTTAAGGGCCTGCAAAACTGTTTTAACCGGATTACGAATAATTTGAAGAGACTCTTAAGGGCCAGCCTTAAAGCCTGTAAAGAATTTCGATTTGGGTAAATTAGCAATACTCGTGTGGCTCGCGCTCAGCTTTCTTTCAAAACGGTATATTCATGTAAAACACTTCTTTATTATTATTCGTTCAGTGGAAAGAGACGCCATTACGTTTTCATTTTAAATAATATGAATTGATAGTTGTTTTTGTTCGCGTTAGACGAGCAATCAAAAGTTCAAATGTGAGAGTGAGATATTTTATAACTACAACATTTAAAATGAATACAGGATCGATGGAATTTCAACTAATATGATTGGGCAAATCTGTTGTTTATGAATAAATATTATGCGAAAAACATTGACACACATGCCGTGGTCACTTCTAAATCTAATTCCGAAAAACTACATACATACATTTTACATGGAAACTTCATTGGTTTATGCAAACCAGTAAACCAAAATAAAAACAAACACGAAATATATTATGTCAAAAGTGTGTTTAGAATTGTTTACTTTCTAGAATAAAGTAAAATAAAATATATAAATAAAAATCAACTTCTTTTGAGGATTGTACCTTCCTTCCTAGGAACTGGAGTCAACGGTTTTTTTTGTTATTTGTTTTTGGAGTGTTATGCTGTGTTGCGCTAACTCCTTCTTTAGCCAACGTTTCGGACAGCGTTACAGTGTCCATCATCATTCATACATCTGCCCTGTAAGGAGTTAGCGCAACACGGCATAACACCCCAAAAACAAATAACAAAAATACTTGGCCTTGAAAATCTTAAATCATATTTGGAGTCAACCGCGCTAACAACCTTGCCAAATGCCTATCGGGTAGGACATTTATTTCACATATTAACTGCTTTCATGTCATCTGATTTAAGGCCCCGTAGTTAGCGTTCAAAGATGGTTTGAAAGGGATATATGTAAATACGATTGTTAGAGGGAGCGCGCTAATATTAAAAAATGATAATAATTAAGCGAAAATGGTGAAAATATTAAAATTGGTGAAATAGAGCGAAAATCTCTAGACAAATGCTTTAGTAGCACTTAAAGATACACTATGAATTTTGTCATGCAAACAAAACGTGTTTTTAATAATTTTCGGAGTTTATTTCGCGATTTTTTTTTCAATCGAGGGAATTTCATATAATTAACGTTTCTGCATACGTTTATGCATTTTTATTTTTTTTATTTTTTTTTATTATCAATATAAAGTTTTTTTACAGGTTTTTTTTTTCGATGTCTGTCTCACTAGGATAAACCTGTGTCGAGACAGACGTATTTGATACATGAATTAATGTTAACATTTTTTTTATACATAAAATATTTCATTACATTAAATGACATTGTGAAAAGGATACAAAGTAATAAATAATAATAATAAATGATAAATTTGTTAATCAGCATCTAGTTGGAGTACATACTTATGCAGGGATTTTTATAAAATTTTTGATCATGGATCTGTCTTGGCTGATGATCCAAGACTTGATGTCTGTTTTATATTTCAAAAAAAATCGTTCAGTCTAATGGCTAGTGGGAGAGCATTATATAGCCTTGTTGCAAAATATCTAAAATTTCTCTGGCCAAAAGTTGTTTTAGCGAAAGGGATTTGTAAGAAATTATGTCCTTTGGTTCTAGTATCACGAGCAGTTTGGACATTGTCAAAAGTAGTTTTGTGTTTGAAGAGGTATGTTAGTATGTTTTTGGCATAAAGTTGCCTAATGTCCATAACACAGATTTTTCTAAAGATTTCATCCCAACTGCTTGTGATTGGTAGTTTGAGGATAATATTTATTATAAGTTTCTGAGCTTTAGATATTGGATCAATGGCGGCAGCGTTTGCTCCTCCCCATGCTATGATACCATATTCTATTAAAGATTATTATCTTCAAAAGACATATTATCTTCAAAAATAACTCTTTTTTTTGGAGAAATTTGTTATAAATCGGTAGAAATTGGATATGCTGGAGCCTAAGATAAATTTATGAAAGAATGTATTGTCATCGACAACGAGTCTATCTGACGAGTTTCAGCTCGATCGAATATCAATAAGTGGATTAATTTCCGCTTCCAATATTTCCATTCTTTCCCGAAAACAAAAGAGAAATTCAAAAATATGTATTTAGTAATAAATTAGTAGGTCCACAGATACAATAACGCAGGTATATGCGAACGTATTGGTAATTAAATATACATACATAATTATTTTACACCTACATGGGACTTTTACATTAGGTACACGAAATTGTTACAATAAACAATTGTTGCATAAAATAATTACTTATACATTGCAATGGTTTACAATCCGACAGCAAAATATATAAAATTATCGGAAATAATATTTTGACATGAAAAAGTTGTTTAGGTGTATTTTAACCATCCAATTGGTAATGATAAAAATGTTCATATCATTTGTATGTATATTCGTTTCCTAAAGTATGTAGGAGAGGAATTGGCGAAATTACTTGATAATTTATCCCTGAACGGTAACATTGAAAAAACTTATGCTCAGCGTAACTATTGCTATTCTGTGTAACTATTGCTACGTATACATACGCGAGCCGAACTGCCGAACTGATCCTCAACTTATGGGAAAGGAACCAGCAGAAAGTGGGGCCAACAGTCCACAAGGGAATTCTGTTACCAACACGGATGTATATCAGTGAGGCAAGGAACTGGCAGAGGAAGAGTGAAAGTAGACTAAATGCTGTACCTATAAATGGCAGACCTCTGAGGCGCATGTGTGATAAACGCTAGACATTGACAATTTTAATTTTTTTTATTTTTATTTATAAAATTTTATTTTGTTACGTACATATAAATATATGACCGGTCGGTGGCCGAGTTGACATCGCGTTTGGGTCCCACCCAGGCGTAGTGTGTTCAATTCCTCGGCTGGCTAAGTCCTCCATCACAACACAAGCAACATTTTCAGCTTACTGTGGTGGTAGTAGGAGATTTTCAAATATTGTCAGGTTTTTCGTAACCCGGGAATGTTTCTTTCTTTTAAAAAAAATATATATTTACATAGATAAATTTTATATTAAATAAAAAAGAAAGAACAGATATAAGATAAAAAAATTCAAAATTATACAATCATATGTATTTTTCATTATATGTATAATATCAAAAAATCCCACATAGGCATCGCCAGTTCGTGGGTATACGTTATAATGTTGGTTATAGGTAGTTGTTTTAACTCTCTCCTAAACACAAATTACGATATATTGTTAATGCTAAAACAAAATGTCTAGAAATTGTGACATAGTTCAAGCCGAAGAATTAGAAAAAAAATATACATATTATATTTAGAAATTCATTCTAATCTTATAGTAAATAAAGTTTGACATTGATTTTTGACGGGTACGAGAGATAAATAATGAATTACATTAAAATAATAATAGCGTAAAAATACATATTTATCATAATAACATTTGTGTATATGTGACCGGTTCATTAACTGAATTTCAACAACAATGTTCGGTCACTTGTGTTCGCACATTATAGTATTATAATAACCGCATGAATAGTTGTTAATAAAACGGGGTCATAACATTATTTCAACGTCTATCTGTAAAGTAAATTTTGAATTGCAATTATACTATTTTTCACAGACATATGAATATATAGACTAGAAATTAAAGATGAGGGGTAAAATCAACTTTTGAAGAACGAGGGGGGTAAAGCTGACTGTGATTCGTCAGTAAATCAATCTGACAGTATATAGGCATCTCGCATTATAATATCACCATTTAGTTCTTAAAAGTAAAATCTGCTTTTGAATGAATGGGAGCGCAAATTACTCGCCACGTTGTCGAATATTTCGTTTACGTATTTAGTTAAGACACTTTTATAAATGTTCATAATTTACTTCCCAGCAACCAACCAGCTTTGTGTTTCGCGTCCAGACGTATCTCGATGTGATAGTATATGTTTCTACAACTGATCCATATTATACGATGTGAATATGCTTAAAATAAAGTAAAATAATGCTTATATATGGAATGTAATACGACAATTGGGTTTATTCTCTTTTTCACATCTATTTTTACAAGTTTTCATACCACAAGCCACCATTTTGCCGTGTTATTTCGTAAAATGAACCGATGATGCCTCGACCATAGTTCGCACAAGAATGATGACGTCACGTTTTCTAAATTCACTTGAGGCCATACGCGAGCACAGCCGGCTCCAATGGAACCGGTATGGGGAGTGGGGAATAATACGCTTTTAATCACTTAGGGCAGGTCTACTAATATTCATATGTCTATGACTATTTTTGAAATTTTAGACGTTACGAATTATAACTTTTGTGTGGAAAAAATTAAAAACAAAAAAAAACATCGGTAGTAAAACTAATAAATCAGATTTTTATCTACATTAACCCCATACGGGAGGCTCTGGGGAAGGAGGGGAAGTTCTGGGAAGGTAAAGGGTATGCGCTTTGGGTAGGAATCTAGGGATCAGTGTGTATCCCTCCCACTGCGGCGCGAGGCAGTTGGAGAGGTGAAAGGGTCTTCCCAAGCCAGCCTCTCCCGATCTGGCAAGCCACGCAGCTGGTGGGCAGGCGCATCCTGAACACATCTCACCCGATCAGTGTTGCCAACTCAACTACTTCAAAATATGCTAGAGTGATGGGAAAAATATGCCAGAAATATGCTAAATTCCTTTAAAAAATGCCAAAAAAAAGCCAACATAAATTTAACTCAGTATTTGTTGAGAAATAGAGTGATGGGTAAAATATGCCAGAAAAATGCAAAATTACTTTAAAAAATGCCAAAAAAAGTTAACATAAATTTAATTTAGAAATAAAATATCAATATCTTCATCTTCTTCTTCTTCATTGACAGCAGCTGATGTGGAAGGCTGAGAGACGGAGTCGTAACTTTCTTTGGTCCCAATGCAGCGTAGTACTTCGTCAGGAACAGTGTAAGAATAACAGCACTTTCCTGCTCTCTTTAAGCCAAATCTCACGTACAAAATGGCATTCAAGGTTCTCACCGCCAAACGATTTCGGAGTTTTGTTTTGACCAGACTCATTTGGCTAAATACACGTTCAATGTCCGCATTTGAATGCGGCAATTTTAAAATAGACATTGCAAACTGACATAAATCACCGAAGGGGTTATTATTAGCTGCATCTTTATATTGCATGACTTCATTCCAAAACTCTACAGTGGAAGTCATGGATTCCCATTTAATGTGAACTATGTTTCTCCATTGAGACACCAGTTTTTCAATCGTCATTTTTGTTAGTTCAGTTCAAATCAGTACTACTTTATATAAAACTTTATACGTATACATTTTAATATTTTAATTTGCAAATTTTTTAATATATTTTTATAATAATGTCTAATTTTATTTACCCTTCTATAGAATATTAGTACTTGTAATTTTAAATATCTACATATACAATAATAATAAAGCATTTATTTATAATTGACGCAATTACAAATTAATTAGGTACCCAGCCACGTACAATCGCATTCACACTGGAGTCTGGAGAACAAAATCTCAAGTGTTGATTGAATGACGTCATTCATTTGATACGAGTACAATAATAATAATACGTATTAATAAAGTAAGAAGGTACTTGCGGCGATATGGCTAAGTGAATGAAAATACATTCTGCTACTCGTGCAATTTCTGTCATTATTGAAAAAAACCAGCTGAAGTTCTCGACGTTGTCCGAGATTTACGCAGATTTTTTCCAAATCTATTTATTAATATCATTAAGCCTTTCGGCTTTTAAATAATATAAACTATAGTATAAGAGATATACCTATTTATCCTACAACCAATATTTAAAATCATGATGAAAGAGAAAGGGGCCTTTTTGGCCCGGAGCTCTGTATGCCAATATTTCATAAGTCATAAGACGCTGACATTTTCTTTTTCTAAGTAATCGTGTTAAATTCTCCCTTGATTATGATTAAGGCGATGCACTGCGTCGTGTAATATTTAAAATTGAGCCGCTATCAATAACAACCCTTACGTAGATGGCTATAAGGTTTAAATTCCCGCTTAACACCATCCGCCTGTTTTGATTTATGCAAGAAAAAAACATGGCCAAAAAGTGCCTTTTATTTTATTTTGTGGATGTTCAGGCACAAATATTAAATTTTTTCCGATCATTTTATAAATAACTTAATTTTCCACAGTATACAATAAAATCATAATGGGTTCGTAAGAAGGAGATTTTGAACTTTAAAACAGTTTTCATAGGCCTTATACGTTATTTTTTCTGGTCTTATAAAAAGACTTATCTAAAAAATACTCGATTATTTCAAAGGCCAAGATGTATTCTTTTTTTTTTTTTTTTTTTTTTTTTTTTATTTACTCCACACAGGAGGCCCTGAAGAAAATAATTTCCCTCAGGGCCTATGTCATCTTTGGGGATGCTGTGTGGAGGGTCTTTTTG